>NW_007232181.1:178083-228250 GCF_000164805.1 Carlito syrichta | reverse complement strand
GCATGTAGCTACTTTGGGATCAGCAGTTGGCCTCATGGCAATCACCTGGGATGACAAAATGTCTCCCACTAACCCTGTGGCAGGAAGGGGGGTTGGTAGCAGTTAAAGGTATTTCCTTTTGAAAGGCAAGCTGCAACTTGAAAGACCCACCAGGCACCAGGCGCCAGGCAGGTTTTGTTTAAGAAAGACCAAGTGGCCAAGGACTGGCCATTTCATGGAAATGCAAAAAGAGTAACTAATTCACAGACTTATCCAAAACCCCCCTTCTGAAGTTGATGGTTTACAACCCGGCAATTCCTGAAAAACCATTTGTTCTTTGAAAAATCTGATTTTTCTGAGTACAACCTTGTAAGATTCCAAAGGAAATATGTAATCACTCAACACAACCCCCTCCCTTACCTAAACAAGGGTATAAGACCCCACTTCTCCTGTTCTGGGGTGCTTGATTTGGATGCATTAGACCCTCGGGCCTGCGGGGATGGCCAGCGTAATAAAGTGCCACTTCCCATAATAGTCTCAGTGTCATGATTTCTCTATTTTTCCTGCTATACCACCTTCCATGGCAACGCTTTCTACTAGCCATTGAGCACATCCTGGGCTGCAGTTTCCTGCTCTCATCTGATAATCTGATCCATTGTTTTCTTCTTCTGAAAGTGCTTCCGAAATACTGTTTCTATAGTATTGAGAGTTCCCCTTCTGTTTCTGAGAGCAGATTGAAAAAATATCTCTGCTATTTTTTTCTATGCATTTAGTATGGGGAAAAGCTTGTCGTCCTGAGAACTGAGAAAAACTTGAAGGAGTCGAGAGAGTTAGCTATGGAACTATCTAAAGGAAGAACATTCCAGACAGAAGAAATAGCTGGTGCAATGGCCCTGAGGGAGAAGTGTGCCTAGCAGGAACAGGCAGGACCCCGAGGTGGTTGGGGCGTGGCTGCAGCAGTGTCACCCAGGGGGGAGGTCAGCTCACAGGGGGAGGTGAGCAAGGTGGCACGCAGGGAGGGCTGATTACGTGGAACCCTGAGGTCACTGTGTGGAGGAAGAGGATGCATGCAGGGCTTCAAGCAGAGAAGTAAGGTCATCGAATTTGATTTGTTAAGACAAGGACTCTAACACAGGGTTAGGAATAGACTCAAGGGGGAAGAGGTGGACGCCAGTGCAGAAATCCAGCTATGATACAGTGTTTGCTCAGGCCCCAGTGGCAGCAACAGCAGTGACAGGAAGTGACTGGATTGTGAACTTACTGGTGGCAGAGCCAACGGGGTCTGGGGGGCGGGTTCCTGACTGGAGGGTGGGAGTCACAGGCAGGCTAAGGGGGAAAGACAGCAGTCCACGATGATCCCGGGTTTGTGGTCTGAACACCGGATCGATAAATTGGAGCTGCACTGGGGACCATTCTCCACTTTTAGGAAAACAGTATGATGCAGTGGGCAAAATGCTGTCCTAGCATATGGTGCAAGTGCTTTTAAAACTACTCTCTCCACACCTCTCCCCACAGACACACTGCAGCGCCAGTTTGTATAGAAGCTAACTTGTGTCTTTCTATTATGCTCATGCAAAAGTAATTTCGGTTTTTGCCTTGTTGATATCTGCCTTTTGATATTGGAATACATTCTTAAATAAATACAGGCGTGCCATTATCATTTGAATGCACATTTCTTGCTTTATGTTTTTTTGCTAATGACTTTTTACTGGCTCTTTATTTTATGTTTATTTTAGACTATGGAAATGATGCTAGACACTAAGTAAACTTGGGTGATTTTCTTATTCGAGTTCAAAATGAGTCGCAAAGCAGCGGAGACAACTCGCAACATCAACACGTTTGGCCCAGGAACTGCTAATGAATGTACAGTGCAGTGGTGGTCGAAGAAGTTTTGCAAAGGAGACGAGAGCCTTGAAGATGAGGACATAGTGGCCAGCTATGGGAATTGACGGCGATCAACTGAGAGCAATCATCGAAGCTGATCCTTTTCCACCTACACAAGACGTTGCCCAAGAACTCAGTGTTGATCATTCCGTGGCCGTTTGGTATTTGAAACAAATCAGACAGGTGAAACAACTCCATAAGTGGGTGCCTCATGAGCTGACCAAAAATTTTTTAAGATTGTCATTTTGAAGGGTCGTCTGCTCTTATTCTACCCAACAACGAACCATTTCTCGATTAGATTGTGATGTGCGAAGAAAAGTGGGTTGTATATAACAACTGGCGACAACCAGCTCAGTGGCTGGACCGACAAGAAGCTCCAAAAGCACTTCCCAAAACCAAGCTTGCATCCAAAAAGGTCATGGTCACTGTCTGGTGGTCTGCTGCTGGTCTGATCCATTACAGTTTTCTGAATCCCAGAGAAACAACGACCTCTGAGAAGGATGCTCAGGACATCAATGAGATGCACCAACAACTGCGATGCCTGCAGCCGACGTTGGTCAACGGAAAGGGCCAATTCTTCTTCATGGTGATACCTGACTGCACATCAAAAGTTGAACGAATAGGGCTACGAAGTTTGACCTCATCTACCATATTCACCTGACCTCTTGCCAACTGACAATCACTTCTTCAAGCAACTCAACAACTTTTTGCAAGAAAAAGGTTTCCACAACCAGCAAGATGAAGAAAATGCTTTCCAAGAGTTCCTTGAACCCTGAAGAATGGGTTTGTATGCTATGGGAACAAACTTATTTCTCACTGGCAAAAAAACGTTTTGATTGTAACAGTTCTTATTTTGATTAATAAAGATGTGAAGCCGGGCTCGGTGGCTCAGCCTGTAATCCCGTGCCTTTGGGAGGCTGAGGTGAGTGGATTGCCTGAGCCCGTGGGTTCGAGACCCGCCTGGGCAGCGAGACCTCATCTCTACAATAAATCAAAAAATCAGCCGGGCGTGGTAGCGCATGCCTGTAATTCCGGCTACTCGGAAGGCTGAGGCGGAAGGATCGCCGGAGCCCAGCAGGTCGAGGCTGCGGTGGCTGGGAGTGGCCACTGCACTCCAGTCTGGGAGACAGAGTGAGACTCCAACTCAAAAAAATAAATAAATAAAAACAAAATAATATAAAATAAAAGATGTTTGAACCTAGTTATGATGATGCAAAATTCATGGTCCCAAACCACAATTACTTTTGCACCACTCTAATAGTTGTTGGTGAAAAGAAAGTTACCACAGGTTACTTTAAAAGAGAATAGAATCAGAGGTTTGCTTGCAAGCATCGGGGGGTGGCTTGCTAGTTGTGAACTCCTCAGGACCTGACACCACCTGTAACTGGATAAGGAGGGTCTGCCTAGGGCTCCAGACAGGTGGGCTCCACCTTTGTTCCCCAGACTCATTCTGTGCTTCGGGCAAGTTGCTTTATTGCTTCCTCGTGTTCCCACCTATAAACTGAGGGTGGGTGAGTTCTATGAAAGGTCTGAGGTCCTTCTGTGGATGGTGCTCTGTAATGTCGAGGCCTGATTAGAGACCTGAAGAAGGCAGCTTCCTTCTCCCAAGTTCTGGGCAGCCAGCTGCAGATGACCAGGATTTAATGACTTGTCGAGGCCATGTGTTATTAGGAAGCGGTGAGATCTGTGCCTCCCCATCAATAAACGTGTGTGATGGCCCCGAGAGAGATGTGCCTGCTACAGTCGCCGTTTCAGGAAGGTGACACCACAGCACTGGCTGGTGTCAGGTCTCCCTGCAGGATGGCCAGGTCTCCCGATTGGAGACTGGCTGTCAGAGCTCCCGAGACCTTCTCAGGGTGCTTGATCAAGGGGTAGGTGGACTGAGCTGGAGCTCTCCACCAGATGGGGCCCATGAATCTCCCGTGGAGCAGTGAGGTAAGGGCTTGATGAGCACACCAGGCTCCTGACATGACCCCAGGCAGCTGGGCTGTTCTGTATACATTGACCAATCCCCCCTGTTATTTGTATACCTAGCCCTTAACTGTACCCCGCAATTTTAAAATAAAAAATATGTAAAAAAAAGCACTTCCACCTGTGGCTGGTGACTTGAGCAGGATGAATTCAATGTCTTGCCTCACGCTTTCCACTGCTCCTCCAGCAGGGTTCTTGAGGCTTGAGGGGGGAGGTCAGCTGAGCTAATTACTTTTTAAGAACTGTCCCCACCGTTCCTGGTCAATGAATCTCAAAGCCCAAGTTCACAAGGTCACCAACTCCCAGTGTAACTCTGATCAGATTCCTTAAAGCTGGCCACTGAAAAACAAAGCAAGACAAATAGGATCATTGGCCAGACCCATAGGAAATCCAGCGCTCCCATGAAAATGTGGCCAGAGCAGAGGAAGCTTTCTCGAAGTCTCACTGTTGGTAAAGGGTTCACACACGATTTCGGTCACCCTCACTATGGCAGCAATACGAGTTGCCATTTTTCTAATACTTTGCTGCTGAAAGATTTTTTTTTATAAAGGTGTAGTTTAAGCTCTTAAGAAAATTGCAGTGGTTGTCATGGATCATGAGCTGAATGTCCTGTGAGGGAATTCTGGCTTCACCACTTCATTCATTATTATTCTGGGCAAGTTATTTAACCACTCTGAGTCTGTTTCTTTACCTGCAAAACGAAAAACAACAGTATATGACCTGCAAGATCACTGTAACGTCCGTGGAGTGCTGACTCAGGTTGCTCTCCTAAGAGAAAGATGTTATTGCTTTGGCATGTGACATGCTGCCTGGCACGTAGGAGAGGCTCGGAAAATGTTGGCTCCTAATACTAAACGCACTGAACACTGTGGTGGGCACATAGCAAGCTCACGGGGCTTGTCAGCCCTCTGCGTGTGCATACATGCTTCTACTGAAACTTGAAGGGCTCTTTTAGTCTTTTGCGAGAACATGTTCCCTGGAGGCAAAAGAGTTCTGACCTGGTCACCGAACGTAAGACCTATTTTTGGTGTCCATGAAGACCTCAAAGAGATTGTGCCGACTGGCTGGTCTGCCCTGGGCATGAGTCCATCTGCCCCATGCACTTTGCTACCCAGATATGCTGGGTGATGCCTCATACTTCAGCAAGGTCCTTCCTCCCAACTGTCTGGAAGTTCTCCACTGTAAGTGGGAGATTCTTCAGGTATAGTGTGAAAACAACCAACTCTCGTGAAGTCAGCCCAGAACATGGGTATTGTAGGTAGAAGAAATTCAATTCAAGGGGCGTCAGGTGCTGTGTAGTCTCATGTGGTTTCGAAGCACCTGATGACTCTTCCCTGCAATCTCGAATCCAAGCCCTTGTAGATCCTGCTTCTCTGGTTGTTGCACTTAAGTCCCAGGACATGTCAGCTTTCCCAAAGCAGAGAGCTTAGAGCCAGGGCGAAAGGAATACAGTGGCTGCCCTGGGATCATCCTCAGTTTCATTTCTATCCTTGTAGAGTATCTCGGTCTGTGTTGGAATCTAAGGTACGCACCTTACCGTGTTCTACTATTACTCATGCCCAGTTTGACATTAACACCCCAATATTTGACTTAATAACCAGACTCCTAATCATGCCCTTTTTCTTGGGCTGGACGTCAGCGCCCAACTCCTGGTGGCTCACTTTGACTCTCAACTCTGCTTCCTCCTCCAGTGTGGCTGATATCTTGTGATGCATCTGGACTTCACCGCCGGGCCCACACAGGGGTGTTCCTGTAGCCTGTCGTCTGGTTTGCACACTGGCCTGCCTGCCATGGTTCTCCTTTTCTCTAGGCTTTTCCAAGCTCGTGCCGCCATCTACAACCCCATCACTGGCCTATTTGATTTGTTTGCAACCCGTTTCAAGGAGCCTTTCTTTGATGCTTTGTGTCATCCCAGTGAGATTAAAAGATAAGACCATGTCAGATCTCTTCTAGCCTGTGTCCTACATAACTTGGGACGAGACTGAGTTTCCCTTTATTTCAGTGCAAAATGTTCTTTAAAATGGACTCTTCATGTGACCCATCATAGAGTGAAAGTGATGCCACAGCCATTGCTGCATTCTTCTCTGCCTACATTTGACCTCTTTCACAGAAACCCCCAGGAGACCAGGAGAAGGTCCTGAGAGGGGAGGTGCGGGGGGTGACTGAGCAGGGTACCACTGCAACTGACACCCGGAGTGGAAGGGACTGTCTGCGGCAGGCTTTCAACCAGGGGCTGAGTTCAGCCAAGATTGAAAGGGAAGATATGTCCCTTCCCCTCCACTTATTTAAGTTCACTCTGCTCAAAACTTTTATGTGCTTGCTGTGACCAGGCAGGACTTGTCTACGGAAATGTCCATTCCACTCCCTACTTGAAGCTGCACTTTTAGGTTCTCATGAACACTTGTTATACTTTGTTAGTTAGCTTTCTAGAACAGTTGTATCCAGGTATCTGGAAAAAAATAGAGATTGGAAGTTCAGTGGAAAAGTATACCTTATTCTGTGCTCTGCCTCACTTCAAACCCCAGATGTGCTCTGGAACCAGAAGCCCAGTGAAGCTTGATGACTGACTCAAAGAGCAATGGTTCAGAAACCCACCTATCTATCCACTCTCTCCCTTTTCTTTCCTGAGAAAACTTGGTTTTATTCCAGGTGAATCAAAGTATATATTTGTCCTTTCTTCTTGCAGCTAAGGGTGGCAAATAAATGAAAGTAAAAGTTACTGAGCTTCTCTGGGAAGGCTCTTAAAAGAGAAGCAAGCAGTGGGTGGGACATTGACTTATCTGTTTTGCCCTCTGTCCCTCTTCTGGATTAAAGTCTGGTGGCCATCTTGGAAAGTGCAGTGGTGCACACGGAGGATGGTGGAGCCAAGAGATGGGATTGGTGTGGCCCTGGATTCCGATGGTGCTCCCATTTCTCCCTGGATGGCTGCCTTGGGCTTCTTTAACATGATAAATACATCTGTTTTCTTAAGGTTTATTTATTTGGGTTTCTATTACAGTTTGAGTATTCCTTATTCAAAATGCTCAGTGCTAGAGTATTGCAGATTTTGGATTTTGGGGGATTTTGTATATACATAATAAGATATCTTAGACATGAGACCAAGTCTAAACACACAATGCATTTTATGTTTCGTATATACCTCATATACATAACCTGAAGGTAATCTTATATAAGATTTTAAAAAATTTTGTGCAAGAAACAATGTGTTAAGTACTTATACTTTGACTTTTCCCCCTGTGGCATCTTGTTGGCACTCAAAAAATTTTGAATTTTGGAGCATTTCGAAATTTGGATTTTGGGATTAGGAATGGCCAATGTGCATAAGCAGTCAAATCTGCTCTTGATGCAAATGGTTTTTCTACCCTCACCCACCGTAACCCTATTGATGGTATCCACCTGAGGTCTGTGTCAAAGACAGATGGCTCCTGACTTCTCTGTGGCTCTGGAGGAAAACTAAAGACATGGAACTCAGCAAGACTTGTATGAGACCTGAATATATGTTTAGAATTAATGGGCAGTTCACCCCGCAGGCCGGGTGTGTGGTCAAAATCCGTCAAGGTCCATGGTCTGAGTTAAAGTAAGGAAAGTCCTGGCTGCTTCTCCTACCATCATCACTGGCTACAATCATGTTTTTCATCAGGTAAAGATGAGTATAGAACTGGGATGTGTCCTCTGGACCTGGGAAAGGCAGTGGCTAAATGATTCTCCAGGTCTTAAAAAGACTCAGGAAGTCCTAAGCATGTAAGACCAGGGTTCTCAAGCTGCCTATATTTCTTTACTATGTCGCCCTAAGCTTGTTAAGAGCTGATGAGAAGCAATTTCTGTAAGTTTAACTTGTAATAAGGCATAACATAAAAATAATTTAAGCGAAGCCCCTGGAAAGTGCTTAATGCATAGCAGATGTTGAATAAACATTAGTGGATGAACATATCAACAAATTAATGAATAAACATACTCTGATTTCCAGTAATGCTTCTTCAAGCTTCTGTTCCTTTGCATGCGCAATTGCTTCTACTTAAAGAGCCCACCTCTACTTGTCATCTGATTAAATCCCATGCATACTTCAAAACCCAACTCAAATTTACAAAAAGAAATTTATGCCCATTTCCATCCCCATTCCACCAGCGAGTTGGTCGCTTCTACCACCACGTTTATTCTATTGAGCTAGAGACAGAACTACAATATCACTGTATGGTAAGTTTGTGCATACATTTCTCTCTTAATATCAAGGAAGAAACAGAAAAGCATCAGATATATCCTGAGTACCTACGATGTACCAGCTAGTGGACTTGGATGCTTTCTATCTATTTTTTCCTTTCTCCCCACAGCCCGTCTGGGTAGCAGGTGGTAGTCATTTTTCCCAGATAACAGAGGAAGGGTGTACTTGAAGCCTGAACCATCTTTCACAAGGGTCTTATTTCTTAGAACTGTCATGACCTAGAGAACAAATGAGAACTTCAGTTCCTTGTCATATTGGACAAGGCTGCAGGATCAGCAGCCTCTTTCTGAAGAACTCCTTTTTCTGACATACCATGTTCACCTCATAAGCAAGGAAATGATCTCCCACGACCTTCAGAAGCTGGTATAGACTTTCTATAAGGGATTTGATCTCTGGTATCAAGAGTTTTCCAATAGACCCCATGCTGAAGGTCTTGATGCATTTGAGACCAGAACTCGACGACATGCTGATTATTCTACTGATATATTTCCTTGTCTCTCATTTCTCTCTGCAGCAAGAATTTTGTTCCACGAGGGTGTTAAATTAAATAAGCAGGAAACTATTCATGTGAGGCTGTCTCTGTACTTTTGAGTTCCGACATCATGAACCGCAACCTTAGTACATAAACAAACTGAAGCCTAACTTAGGAGTATGAAAAACAGCCAAGGTTCAACCAGTCACAGGCAGCCAACTCGTCATACCATGCCCAGATGAAGCAGATGCCAAGCTGCAGCCAATCAGGTGGTTTCTCTTCTTTGCTTCTAGGTTCAGCCCGTGGGAACTCACTGCTCTCATGACTTTGGTGAACCTCTCTGAACCTTTTCTGGTTCTGAGTGTTGCCAAATGCATGAATCGTCCTTTGCGCAAATAAACTCTGCTAAATTCAATTTGTCTAAAGTTTTTCCTTTCCACAAGAGCAAGGACTTGGCTTGATTCACCACCTTATCCTCAGCAACCAGAATAGTAATCCTGCTCTTATTTTACTATTTAGAGATAACTTTGGTTAAATGTTTTTCTCTTAATATAAAAAAACTAAAGGCTAGATGTTTATTGGTCATTTACACATCAGCATGCATTCCAAAATGAAGAACTTGGACACTTAGCAGAGGTCAGTCAGTGGGGACATAGACAGGGGGGGGTAGTGGGGGAGTGGGGGAAGGGAGAGCCCTGTGTACAGGGATCAGCTGAAGAGGAAAGGAAGAGCTTTCAGCAGCAAAGGGCGTCACCAGTGTCTTGGATGGCGGGGGGAGGGTGGCACAGGACACAGAATCGGGGCCCTGAAAGAGACAGAGGATCAACGAGAGATCCCAAAGATCAATGTTCCTTCTTGTGCATTTTGTTTAAGGTTGTGACAGGAGCCCGAGGGATCCCTCCAAGGTCATCCCTCGTGCTGCCGTCGCGATTGTGGTCCCTCCTTTGCTCTTCTCAGGTGTGTGATAGCTATTTCTGGAATTATTTTCAGTGGGTGGGAAGCTCTATGTCCAGTGGCAAGGGAAATGAGACTGTCTGGAGGAGCGAGTCATAGTACTTGGAGGGTTGCATAGAAGGCCAAATGGACCTGTAGACCGTATGCTTGAGGTCAAATAGCATGTGGACAAAGAAATCATTCATTCAAGAAACATTTTTAGAGTATCTACTCTGTTTCAAGAAATGCGCTCAGCATAAGTCTTGAGAAAATAAAGCCCAGTGCCAACTTTTAAGGAATTCGCCATCTGGAGGGGGGGAAAGAAAGGGCGAAATGATGGTAGTATACACTCCTCTGACATCTTGTTCTCGAACAGGCTTATTCACATCCTCAAACATCTACTCGACATTCCAAAGCAAGGCAGGTCAACACGGGCATTCAGGAAGGTAAGACATCCTTAACGAGCAAATCAGATTTGGCTCTGCCCCTTGCCGGTGGTGGGATCTCTGGCCAGTCGCCACTTCTGGGAGCCTGCGCCCTCATCTGTAATGACGCGCAGATTCTTGTGACACGCCAAGGAAATGATGGATACAAAGAAGTGAGGCTAGGGATGGGACTGCAGATGGGCCTCATAAGTGTTAGTTTCCACTGCCATGTGTTCCTCAGCTCTGAGGTGCGGGGCATGCTGGGAAACCTTCTGGCAGCCCCGAGGGCGCCGACACCGTCCGCACCAGCAGGCTGTTGGTAGACGAGGGGTTGAGGGACTAAGGGTGGGAGTAGAGACTTGAGCAACACACGTGGACGTGGGACCAGAGGGATGCAGCACACCTGCGGCAGTGGGCCTCAGCCACCAGGCGTGCAGGTGGACAAGCAACCTCAGGGGAACAGCATGGCAGCCTGGAGTCTGGGGCCAAGCACCAGCAGCGGTCAGCAGCTGCCAGGCACTGACAACCTGAAAGTGAAAACACCGCCCATATTCACCACGCCTAGGTCCCTGGGGGATGGGCTTGGATGTAGATTTGTTTACACAGTATAGTGATAACATAGTGTACAGGGTTGTTGACTCAACGTTTTTTTCTGCCTGCAAAGTAAAATCATCATAATACCACTTATCCTAGAGGGTTGTTGTAAGAAGTAAGAGAAGTCATGCATACAAAGGTATGTGTGTATATATGTGTATTATATACATGCATATATATGTGCATGTAAATGCAATTTGTAAATTACATACTACTATGAAAACATTAGTTTATTTCATAACTAATCACTCTTGCCTGGTATAGGCTATTTGAGGAAAACCACGTGAATTTCTCTTTATCTCTGAATAGTGCTAAGCTGAGTGCTAAACTCTTAGTGGCTCCTTGGTAAATATTTGCTAAAGCAGGCGGAGCCTGTAATCCCAGCATCTTGGGAGGCTGAGGTGAGAGAATTGCCTGAGTCCGTGGGTTCAATAGCAGCCCAGGCAACTTTGCAAGACCTAGTCTCTACAATAAATAAAAAAATAAGCTGGGCATGGTAGCACACACCTGTAGTTCCAGCTACTTGGAAAAAGGAGCAGAAGGATCACCAGAGCCCAGCGTGCCACTGCACTCCAGCCTGGGTGACAGAATGAGACTCCAACTCAAAAAAAGAAAATATTTGCTTAAAAAGAATAATCAAAGTCCAGACTGTCAAGCTATTAACCACCCCCCTTCCATTCATCATAATATGCACAACTGTTGTTCTTGAGAACCACTCTTTGCAGAAAACATTTGACTGAGAAGCCTTCTGGTTGTCCATGTGTATGAATGGGCGCCTTTCCTACAGGCTTCCACAAGTGCAGCAAGTTCATCCAAAGACAGAACTTAACTTTGGCCAGCTGCAGTGGGCCAAGTTCTTGCACCAAAAATTAGCTGTGACCAGGGGATTACCTGGGATTCACTGCTGGAGCTGAGAAACCTTCTATAGATCCAGCCTAAGAAATGCAAGGCACTGCCCCTCTCAGTCATGTTGTCTCCTGAAAAGACTAACTATTTGAAACAGTAATACTTTTCCTATGAATTGATTATCCGAGGAATCAGAACACATGAACAAAGAGCAACCCATATGACTGGCTCAGGTTTTTGGAAATATGTTAGAAGAATTCCTTTAAAATAAGCCCTGCTTTCTAGAGAGTCTGCATGTGGGCATAAATGCCTTTTTAATCAGTTGATTCCGACTACAGGGTTAATAATTTTAAAGAAGAAGGAAGTGCTCTCACTTAGAACCAATCTTTATACTACAGTCAGGTTCTGATTATCTGCTCCAAGATTTTAAAATATGGACCGTGAGGTTTTTTTGTGGACCATCTTTGGTACGGTGGCTACCTTCCTTAATGGTTTAAGTCAGGTTAATTTTCGCCCACTCAATTTGCCTCAGGTAATGAGAATATGCGTATCTGAGCCCCTAAGAAAAGATGACAACTTAGTTTCAGGAAGAAGAAACCATTTGTTCAGCTGGGGCTCACGGAACAAGAACAGAGAAGCCTTCAGTATCCCAGACAGTTTCGTAGACTGGCCACTCTTCCCATCTCTCTCTATGATGTCTCCCCTTCTTCAACTTGTTTGTTGTGCAGCCATCTGTTGTTTATGGTTTTCATAATTCCGTTTCAAACATCCCTGCCAACCTCCTTGTTTTTCTGAGAGGATCTCAAGTGGGCTTATTTTGGGTCCCATAGGACACTGGCTCGCTTAGGGGTGGGTGGTCTTTGGGTAGATGCTCATCCCTGAAAACAGAGATGCAGTGGCCAAAATATGGCAAGCAAACTGAGGTACACGGTCAAGGGCTGCCTGTTCGGGAGAGACCATGTGCGAGCTCCTCTGAAAGTCTCCGTGGAATTTAGCCATGCCTGAAACGGCAACACACTCACAGACTCCCTCTTCGTGAGTTTCTTTCCTGTTTTACCTCCACTTCCACTTGTGCTTCCTGGGGACACCACCCAAATAAACTCTCTGCAATAAAGTTTTTGTCTCAGAATCTGCTTTTGGAGGAGCCCAAACTAACACCAAAAGGCTATAAATAAGAAAGACTAACTACTCGCCATGCGCTAGCCTGTCTTCAGGTTCACCTTGAGAGCTTTATCAGAGTACAGGCTTCTGGTCTCCAGGGCATGAATCTCAGCCTTTGGCGGTCAAGCCCAGGGACCCCCATTTGTAAGAGCATTCAAGATAAATCTGATGGTAAGTCAGCTTAAGAACGACAGTAACACACAACCATAACTGCCCAGAATTGTTTTTTAAAAATTTACTTCCATTGTTCCATGTCAATAAATTAGCCATCACGTTATACATATCAACAGCCAGATCACCTTTTTAATGAAAAGAAAAGGTGTTGATTGTTGCTGATGGTAGTTGGTTGGTAAACCTAAATATTCTCCTTGCTTTCTTAGCAACACAGTGCTGCCCAGAAATCAAAGATAAAAAATTAAAATGTTATTTTGAAAGCGAGTTACAAGAAAACCTCGGATATACATCTTACTTAAGGTTTCTCTGAAACCATATCCTACTTTAATTCCAAGATATAACTCAAATGTCATCTGCTACCATATGTACCCCCGTGTGCCAAAATTAAATTTTTCCTCCTTAATTCTGCTAGAGCTCTCTGCTTGGACCTTCATTTATACCCTTTACATTGAACTTTTGTTAGCTATTTGTTATAGTCAGTAAGACTAATCTGCTTGGTTATGAACTATTGGAGGACACTCTTCTTGTATTTTTAAACTCATCTTGGAAAACTCAGTTCCCAGCATATAGTAGATGCCTAATAAACATTAAACATGTGATGTTGAAAAATGTAAATCCAAGGCGGGGCATGGTGGCTCAAGCCTATAATCCCAGCACTTTGGGAGACTGAGGCAAGAGGATTGCCTGAGCCCTAGAGTTCGAGACCAGCCTGGGCAACATGGTGAGATCTCATCTCTACAATAAAATAAAAAAAATTAGCCAGGTGTGGTAGTGCATGCCCGTGTTTCCAGTTACTTGGAAGGGTGAGGGGGAAGGATCGCTGGAGCCCAGCAGGTCAATACTGGGGTGGCCATGAGTGTGCCACTGTGCTCTAGCCTGGGAGATGGAGTGAGACTCCAACTCAAAAAATATAGATATATATAAATCCAGGCCAACTAACCCTCTGTTTAAACTATCCTATGAATTCCTATTGCATTTGGGATAAAACATAAGCTTCTTAATATGGATTAAAACTTCTACATGAGAAGGCTTCTGACTTCCATTACATGTAGACATTGGAGAGTCACTCCCATACTTTTAACAAGAAAAAACTGTATAATCTACAGAATTCCACAGTCTTCTCAGACCCATCACAAAGCTGAAGTCACAGAGCAAGCAACTACCCTGAAACCTGATAAAATCCTCTATGGAGAGATGAAACGGAAGCTCTTGCCTACCTGGAGCAGATACTGAAAGATGCACGAGCCAATAAGAAGAATCTGGTAAGTTAAGATTTTCGACAAGTTGCAGAATGTTAAGCCTTAGATTATAGATATTCTAGTAGCTGCAGTTACAAGGGGAATTTGAACCCATGTGCAGGCTTTCCCACAAGGTTCTCACTGAGTGTTCTTGTGAGAAATGGGGTCAAGGCAAGGAATTGGAGAAAGCCTCCCTCATGGTGAAGGTTTAGGACAGGAGCACAGTAGTCACCACCAGAACAGAACCAAGACACTCCTGCACAGTCCTTCCCTGTCTCCCCTATGGAACAGAAATAACTGAAGCTTCTGGTGGAAGCACAGCAAACCCCATCACCAGCAGGGCACAGATGAAGACCCATTGCTGCTGGGGGATACAGAAAAGAACTCTGTCTCTGAAGCAAGGGCAGGAAAATATCCTGGTCCCAGGAAGTCCCTTACCAATGGAGGGTAGGGCAGGATCTCTGAGAAGCTCCACAGCTGGGACCCAGGAACACAGTGCCTGCCTGAGATGAAGGCTACACCATGGCAAGAGAAAGCCCCTGCATTCTGACCCCAAAACCAGACTAGAAAGCACTGAGAGCAAATAACAGCAGCCTGCTATTGAGAGTGGGGGGCAAGAACACAAAGAAAGACTCTCTCCCTAAGGCACAGGGTCTCAGAGAAAGTCTAAAGTTGAATATAGAACAAAAAAATTGAGACAAATTCTCCAGAAACTAATCTAATCAGGCATTTAGCTGGATTAAACACAAAACAATGCTAGATGAATCTGAAGACTGTGATGCACTGAGAGTAAACACATCCACAATAAAGTCTAAGCCCAGCTAAATGCCTGATTAGGTTAATTTAATCCCCCACAAAAAGAAGAGTTCCATGGATAAGTAGGATTTACCACACTATCTTCTGTCCCACATAAGATGCAGCTTTCAACCACAAATTATGATTCACAAAAGAACTAGCTATCAGTAGAACTAGACTCAGATATGATCCAGATGTTTGAACTATCAGACAGGGAATAAAGCTAAATATGGCTAATATGATTTTAAAAAGCTGTAGTATAAAGGTAAGCAGTGTCTATGAACAGATAGGTAATATCAACCAAGACATGGAAACTTTAAGAATGAACCAAATAGAAATGCTAAAAATGATAAACATGGTAGCATACGAAGAATGTCTTTGATGGGCTCATTAGTAGACGGGACAAAATCAAAAAAAAGGATCAGTGAGCTTGAAGATATATTATTAGAAATTATCAAAGTAAAACACAGAAATGAAAAAAATATTTTTTAAAAATAGAGTGCTGAAGAGCTATGGTACAATTTCAAACAGTCTAGGTAACTACAATCGAAGAAGAAGATGAAGAGGAGGAGGAAGAGAAAGAGGAAGAGGAGGAGGAGGAGGAGGAGGAGGAAGAAGAAGAAGAAGAAGAGGAAGAAGAATGCAGTATTTGAAGACTTATTGAGAATTTTCCGAGATTCATGGAGGATACCAAACCACAAATCCAAAAAGTCCAGAGAACAACACCAAGCAGGATAAATTAAACACACACACACACACACACACACACACACACACACACACACACACACACTCTGGATATATTATATTTAAATTTCTGAAAAACAAGAATAAAAGATTAACCTTGAATTCTGCCAGAAAACATACGTTCACACTCACATATTCTCTCTCTCATACATACCTACTGCATAGAGAGGGAAAAAGATACAAATTGTAGCAGATTTATTTTCAGAATCTTTTCAGAATTAGTCAATCCAGAAGTTGATAGAGTAGAATCTTCAAAGCATATTAAAAACTTGACACTCAGGACAATTTTTACACAGTAGAGACATATTTCAAAAATGAAGAGACAGTGAAGATTTTTCCAACAATAATTAAGACAACTAGCCGGGTTCGGTGGCTCAGCCTGTAATCCCGCGCCTTTGGGAGGCTGAGGAGTGGATTGCCTGAGCCCGCGGGTTTGAGACCCACCTGGGCAGCGAGACCTCATCTCTACAATAAATCAAAAAAATCAGCCGGGCATGGTAGCGCATGCCTGTAATTCCGGCTACTCGGAAGTCTGAGGTGGAAGGATCGCTGGAGCCCAGCAGGTCGAGGCTGCGGTGGCCGGGAGCGGCCACTGCACTCCAGTCTGGGCGACAGAGTGAGACTCCAACTCAAAAACAAACAAACAAACAAACAAAAAAACAAAAACAAATAATTAAGACAATTTATTACTAGAAAACTTACAATAAATACTAAAAGAATTTCTTGAGGTAGAAGAAATATAATACTAGAAAAATACTTAAGTCTACCCAAAGACGTATAGAATAATCTAAAAGGCATCAGTGAAACTCAATATAATCTATACTACTTTTATTATTCAAAGCAAAGATTTTTTATTATTCAAAGCAAAGATAATAACAATGTATTATATATTTATAGTGCGGTCATCCCTCCATATCTGTGGATTTTGCATTCATGAATTTAACCAACTGTGGATTAAAACTATTTTAAAAACAATAAAAATAGCAATACAACAATAACCATTTATTAAAGTAAAAAACAATACAGCAAACTGCTATTTACAGAGCATTCATAATATATTAGGTATTGTAAGTAATCTGGAGATGATTTAAAGCATACAGAAGAATGTGCATAGATTATATGCAAATACTATGCCATTTTATGTAGGGGGCTTACGTTTCCATGGATTTTAATATCCACTGGGAGTCCTGAAACCAATCCCCCAGGGATGCCAAAGAACAACTATTTGTCTAAACTTAAAAGATAGTGTAGTATATACAAAGTAATATATATAAAGGAAGAAAGGGAAAAATTAGAAGAGTTGCAACATTCATACATTATGCTTGAAGTGATAAAATATTTGGTTGCTTGCGATTATTAGCTGTATAATGTAAAGCCTAGGGCAACCACTAAAATATTCTGAAAAGATTTTAGGCAATAGTAGAAATAAAACAAAATCATAAAAAATACTCTATCCAAAAGAAAGTAGTATGAAAAAAATAATTTTAAAAATAGAACAAATAAAAAACAACTTGCAAAATAATCATTTTTATTCCAACATAAACATAATCGTTTTAATTATAAACACTCTAAACACACCAACGAAAAGAGATTGTCAAATTGGATTTAAAAGACTGACCCAAACTCTATGATGCCTGTAAGAGACTGCTTTTAAGTAAAAGAATCATATAAGCTAAAAATAAAGAATGCAAAAAATATGCACATATAGATGTATATACATATACATATTAAAAACTCTACTCAAAAGAAAGCTGAGTGACTATATTAATATCAGACAAAGTAGACTTCGAACCAAAGACTATTAGGAAGGATAAATAATGTTATTATTACACGATGCTGAAGAGGACCCGTTCATCACATTCTCCACGGTCATGGGCCTAACGGAGAGCTTCCAGTGATTCAAAGTAAGAACGAATCGAGTGGGAAGGAGAGGTAGAAAGACCCACGATTGTAGTTGGAGACCTAAGATTGCTGTCACAGTAGACCACTGAATAAGCAGATGGAAAATTAGCAAGGATATGAAAAGTCGAACAGCACCACTGAACAAGTGCCTGAAAATCTCAACTTCATGAGCCATCGGGGAAATGGAGATTTAAAGTACAACGAGATGTCACTACACACCTGTGTGAATGGCTAAAGGTTTTACAAATTAAAGAAAATAATCACAACACGAGTGGCAATGCAAAGCAGTTAAAGCTTTCATGCGTTCCTGATGGGCATGCAGAAGGGTCCAGTCATTTTGGAAAACAGTGTGAAAGCTTCTCACAAAGGTGAACAAACACTTACCACACGGCCCAGCAATCCTACTCCCAGGCAGTTAATTAAACGAAAGGGACATGTATGTTTACACACACACCTGAATGTGAACGTTTATTGTGGCTTTATTCGTCATTACCCCAAACTGGAAATAATCCAAATGTCCTTCAACGGTTCCGCGAGTGAATAAGCATGCGCACCTCTGTACCAGAGAACACTGCTCCGTTATCAGCAGCAAGCTACTGACACATACGTGGGTGGATCGCAAACGCATTACCGCAAGTGAGAGAAGACAGACTCAAAAGGCTACGTATTGCGCATTCCATTGTTACGCCATGCTTGTAAAGGCCAAACTGCAGGGTCCGAAAGCACATCACGGGATGCCAAGGGGGTGTTGACTGCAAAGGGACTGGAGGACTTCTTCAGCTTCCTAAACTTCTCCATGTCTTGATGGTCATGGCGGTTCCATGACGGAAAGAACGCATCAAACTTGCAGAACCGTACACGGAAAAAGCAAGTGTTGCTCTTTGTAAATTGCATCACGATTTTTAAAGTCAGGAGCCGTAGCTTTAGGTGATCTGGCCTCTGTTTAACTTTGTGGTTGCTTGTCCTGTGACTTCCTCTTGCTACACTCACTGGTCTTCTTACTCCCTCAAGTGCACCATGCCACCATTGCCTCAAAGCCTTCACTTATGCTCTTCTCTTTGTTTGAAAACGAACTACACATTCTTCATCTGGTTCCGTCTCGCTCCTCCTTCAGTCTCGAATCCTGGGTTCAAATCCAGGATCTACCACTTAATGGCTGTGGGACCTTGGGCTTATTAATTAATATATCTGTAGGTTTCCTCATCTGCAAAATGGGAATAATGACAGTATTTATCTTATAAGGTTTTCTTGAGGATTATTGTGTGATTAAATATGCATGCCTGACCAGCAACCTATAAGCATAAGATACATAATTCCTCAGAGGTCTTCCCTAACACCCTTGTTATACAAGCTACTATTATTTTCCTTTTATAAACATAATAAAATCTGTTCTGATGTATTTATCTGCATGTCTGCTTAATATCCAGCTCCATGGAAGGCAGAGTATTTGCTTTTATACTGTCTCCATCTATTGTACATTGCTTTAGTCATTTGGACCGCTATAACAAAAATATTGTAAGCTGGTGGCTTATGAAAACAAAAAAATGTATGCCTCACAGTTCTGGAGCCTGGGAAGTCCAAGATCAGAGTGCCAGGGATTCAGAGTCTGGTGAGGACCCACGGGCCTGCTTTGTGCTCGGGGATGACTGTCTCTGGGCTATGCCCTTGCATGGAAGAAGGGGGCCGAGTGAGTTCTCTGGGAGGGCTCTCGTCCCACACTCGTGCCAGGCACAGCCCTCATGACCTAATCACCTCCCTAAAGTCCCACTACTAGATACCATCTCCTTACAGACTAGGATTCGGCAGGCAGATGGGAGGGGGATGAAAATGCTCGGTCTGTAGCAGGTCTCTATGCGTCTACTCTTTCAGTCTATCCGTACTGCATCTGTCCCCGGCACAATGTAGACGATGTTTTTTAAATGAATGAATGAAGGGTTAGAAAAACGGTTTCCAAGATGAACATATTTTTCACATCTTGATCTCCCTCTGGGATGTACATGCCATTGTAATCCTGACAGTATTCACAGAGTAAGTGGACGATCATTACTGCTGCAGCTTGGAGGCTGTCTTAGTCAAAGCTCAGACTCAGCTGCCACACCGTAGAGTTGCAACCTCCCCAAACCTTGCCTCTGCTCTCCTGGTGTCCCCTATGACCCGGAAGAAACCAGGCAGCCCTAACATGCAGGCTCAGCCACTTTCAAGTCATGGAGGAGAGAATAAGAAGCCAAATGTTGGCCTCAGATGCTGGCTTGGCTCTCTCCTCCCCTTTGCCAGGGGGCCTTACACTCTGAAAACCCCAAGCAAGCCTCAGTCGAGCCCACCTGCATGGGTCTTTCTTGCATTGCTATAAAAAGCACCTGAGGCTAAGTCATCATGGGATGCCATCATGGGATGCCACCATAACCCTCTCTAAAGAGGTTTACTTGGCTCACACTTCTGTATGGCATTGGCGTCTGCGTCTGATGAGGCCCCAGGAAGCTAACAATCGCTGTGGAAGGTGAAGGGGAGCCGCCCATCATGTGCAAGACAGGATGCAAGAGAGGGAGAAAGGGGGGCTAGGATCCCTTAAGATTGCGCCGACAGAATGGGAGCTCACTTGTTATCACAAGGAGGGATCAGTCCCAGACCCCACCACCTCCTGCGGGGCCCACCTCCGATACTGGGGGCCAGACTTCACCACGAGGTTCAGAGGGGTCAACGTTCAAACCTCTCGCCGTCCTTTCATTCCCTTGGCCCTCACGTGTCCTGAGCGTTGGGCAGGGGTTCAGGTGCTGTTCAAGGTTGTGCTCTGTGAAAGGGACGGGAAGCTTGTCAGCCATGGCCCTGTCCACCTCTGCCTGGGAGTGTTCCCTGAGAAAGGGAAGTGCACTCTCTCACTGGCTGGAGAAGCCCCAGATGGAGGAAGCCCACAGCGAGGAGGCCCAGGGGAGGCTGGCAGCTGCATGGACCATGGTGCCGCGGGACGAGGAGGTCGGGCTCTGGGAAGTCAGCACGAGCGAGAAGACGCTGGGCGGCGGGTTCCTGGAGCAGCGGGCCTCAAATGCTGGAGCCGTGGCTTTGCTGCGTGGAAATTCCATGCGAGGTCCTGTCTCATGATTCTCATACACAAATATGAAACCAGATTGCAGCTCACACCCGTGAACGCTGGGTTAGGCTCTAAAGGAAGAGTGGACTTTCTCAGGCCCATGACCGTTGGGGACCAAGGGACTTTCTGGCCACACATCTCGATTTCCCTAAAAAGCTTGGAAGTATGTGTGAATGGCACTTCTTTATTATTATTATTATTATTACTTTAAGGCTGGGTACGATTCAGGGTTAGGTTTACAAATGGTCATTGTACCGGTAAAGTTTGGGCCTCCCTTTGGCTCCCACTTCTGAAATGAGTGAACAGGTGGGGGACTCAGAGCTGCGGAAGCTTGGGAAACACGACTGTAACTGTTAACCCTGTTTCTCACTCGCCAGCTGGTGCACACGGAGAGATGTCGTCAGTGACTCGTGCAGCCGGCGGACTGAGTGGCGGTCCCTTCCCTCTGGCGTTTGGCCTCTGTGATCAGGATTGCCTGGGAAGGTGGCCAGAGCACCCGTCCCCGCCCCCGCTGTCAGCGTCAGCAGCCGCAGCCGCATCGCCCCGGCCCGGGCCCTACCCGCGTGCATCCAGACAAAAGACGTTTCATTTGGCGTCTGGCTTAGAAGAGACAGTGTCAGAGATGGGAGCGTTATCCGTGAATGAGTGAACATAATCAGAGTGTTAAATGATGAAGTTCAACGTAGGCCATTTAATGGAAGACTGTTTAAAGTTATGGAAATTCCATGCGAGATCCTATCTCATGATTGTCATACAAAAATATGAAACCAAATTGCAGATCACGCCAGTAAACGCTGGGTTAGGCAAAGCTCTCCAAGGCCATGAAATTCAGCAACGTGCACAACTTGCCAAGGCCAAGATGAAACAGTGGACCTGTGTTTCTTGTAGAAAATAACTTTTACAGACCATGTCAGCAAAGGAACAATTAATAAGCCAGAACACATCATTAAACTCCGATCTCAGGTGATTTATAGGCCCCCGTGTTCATTGTTCACAGCCCAGGCTGTTCTTAGCGAGTCATAACATTGTCTTAATTATCACTACCATTCACCGGGTAATTGGTTTTCGTTCCTCTCATCCAGGAATGGGCTTGAAACCAAACCTTTGAACTCTTTTGCAAAGCGCATACCTTAGATTTCACATGGGTTGTCATGTTGGAGGCAAATTAACTGAAGTTTTCTCTGACAATGTGCTTAGGTAATAAGAGCCCCAAATGCCAGCAACAACAATGAAAAAGAAAATTACCTCTCCTACCACCGTTACCACAAACGCTTCAGACATTCGGGGATGCATAGGTTTTTGTTCTGGGTTTGTAAAGAAGCGGTTATCAATGTGAAGATAATCTGTTCCACGTTGCTTCCTTAGGCCAGCGGGCTGTGGGGCACGTCTGACCTTGTGCTGGGCAACTGTGTGGTGGGGGGGCAAGATGGGCCTGGGTGGTCCTCGTGGCCTTGTCCCAAAGAAAGATGCCCGCTGACTAGCCAGGTGTGGTGGCGTGCACATGTAGTTCCAGCTACTCAGAAGGCGGAGGCGGAAGGATCGCCTAAGCTCAGCAGGTCGAGGCTGTGGCGGACGCGAGAGTGCTACTGCCCTCCAGCCTGGGTGACAGAGTGAGACTCCAACTCAAAAGAAAAAAATAAAAGAAGAGAAGATGCCGGCTATAGCTACTCACACGCCCACTGCGAGTGAGGTGATTTCTTTTGAAACATGGACTTTTTCTTGAAAGAGTCTCTGTGCCCAGCCACGGCACCAGATTATCGCTGCCTGAACGGCACGCTTCGCAGCCAGTGGTGCCGACGTCATAAACCCAGTCCGAGAGAGAAATGGGCGAGTTCTGCCAATCCATCAACTCTGTGAGATCATTTCAGACAGGACGAACCGTTGCTTCTACAGCAACTGGGCACGTTTGAAAGGCAGCTGCCAGGCAGAGTGGCTCACACCTGTAATCTCGGCACTTTGGGAGGCAGAGACGAGAGGACTGTCTGAGCCCCTGGGCTCGAGACCAGCCTGGGCAACGTGGCGAGACCTCATCACTACAAAAAAAAAAAAAAAGAAGAAGAAGTCGGGTGTGGGGGTGCACGCCTGTAGTTCCAGCTACTTGGAAGTGGGAGGATCCCCTAAACCCAGTAGGCCAAGGCTGCACAGTGGCTGTGAGCGTGCCACTGTGCTCCAGCCTCGGCAACAGAGCGAGCCTCCCACTCAGAAACGGTAGCTGGGTGGAGAAGGTCAGTGTGATGCAGGGCAGGCTCTCCAGACCTTCTTCGTGTGTGCACATCCCTGGGGATCTTGCCAAAACACAAGTTCTGATCTGGGGCGTGGGTGGGGCCTGGGACGCTTCGTTGCTGACAGGTTCCCAGATGGGACAGTGATGCCGGCCCAAGGGGCCTAGACACGGGCCCAGTCATCCCACCCTGACTAGGACCCCACATGACCTCGAAACCAGGGAGAAACGTGGGGTGGTGGTTTGGAGCGCAAGTGGCAACTGGAAAGACCTGAAATCTCAGCCCAGCTGCTCCAAGACCGAACAACTTAAGCCACGCCCAATACGGCCCCATCTGCAACAAGACTATCTACACCCACCCCATGGGGCTATGGTTGTACAAATGAAAGGTGTAAGTGACCTGTTATCTTCCAGATGCTTCACTGGGAGCTTGGCATAGAGCAAAGGCTCAGTCCACGCCGCTGCGGCTGAGCACGGTGACGCTGGCCAGGAGGTGCTTGGAGTCCTTGTTCGTGTTGTCTAGCTGGTGCCGACACATCAACCCCAAACTAACACCCAGTTCGTTTCTGTCTTTCAGTGGGGAAGGCGAACGTTTCAGCACACTGCTTTTCATAATTTTCAGATGAACGCCAAAGACATGCTCTATTGGTCGATAATGTGTGTGCTCCCATAGGTCTGTTTTTGGAAACCGCGAGCTGCAAGGAGGTCTAAGTATCACTCCATGGATCTCTTCAGGCCCCACGAGTGATGAGATAACGAGAAGCCGAGGCCCAGGCCCAGCGCTGTGTGTCTGGAGGCCCACGCCTCCCACGTGTAGCTGAGCGCAGGGGTCTCCTTCTTGCGCCCCGATGCTTCTGTGCCTACCCTCGGCTGCTCTTCCAGCTGGCAGCACCTCCCAGTTCGTCCCCCCTGTCTGGGGGGTCCTGGATTTTGCCGCCCCCCGCCCCCCCTGAGCTCTCGGGGCACCAGGGTTGCTCTGTGGGGGCTGGGGGGTCTGGAGAGAGACTTCGGTCTTGTGTCACGTGCCTTTTAGGGTGCCCCCGGCTGCATGCTCATCCCCAAGTGAGTCACAGAATCTGGCGGAAAAAAAATTCTGGCTTTTTTTGGCAGGCCCTTTGTCTGGGACTCAGATATTAACTGGGAAAACCAAACCGTGGTCTCCGTTTGCTGGAACAATCTTCCCCTTTGATGACAAGCTCTGTGCCTGCAGGTATGGCGGTCCCCGGCGGCCACCCGGTCCAAGGGCACCCAGACATGACCCCGCTGGCACGGAGCTTGGCATCTCTCCCAGGCAGCCCCCTCGGCCCACATAGATGGGCTTCTGGTGGCTGGCCTTGCCAGCTTGCCAGACATCCACAGGTGCGTCTGAACTCCCTTGCACTCAGGCCACACCCATTTTCACTCTTCCATCCAGAACATTTCACAGTTGAAAAAACAAGTTGGAATTCTCAGAAGTTCTAATGAGGGAAATTAGGGGAAAGGGAAGAGAGGAAAATAACACACTTCAATGTGTGAAGGCGCAGTGTCATTTCAGTGCATATAAGCTGTCTACGCTACAACCTAATGGACTAGCTTGGTCTTCCAGTCCTATTTTATGGATGAAGAAATTGAGGTTTAGAGGCACCAGGTGACTTAACCAAGTTACCGAGTGAGTGAGTGTCCGAGCCGAGATTCCAGCCCAAGTTCGGACTCAAAGAGCATGCTATTTGCACTCCACCACAAAGAACTATAAATGCAGAGCCAAGTGCCCGCAGAGGAGCAGTCTCCTAGTGCGCTCAATGCTAGCGCGTGTTGGTCAGTTGACGGACATCAGCAGCGTCGCGTTGGGCGGGAACGTGACCCTCTTCCTGCAAGGAGTCTTGCTATTTATGGAGCACTCGAAAATTGCTCCATTGAGCTCTGGCCACATGATGCATGAATCATATTTTGGTACAATATTGCTAGTCATTAAATTCTAATGTTATTATGCTCGATGTGCATGATGCCATAGAACTGGTTAGAGTGTGAAATAACGAAGACATTTTAAACTATTGCTTGCCATTGTGTAGTAGTTAAAAGATTTAACATGACTAAAGGTTTACAGAATTAACTGATTTTTAAAACTAAATAGATCAAATCAACTGGCTGATTTAGACTGAAATTCCAAGTCCTCAAGCTATTTTCTTTTTGTGTGAAGCATAAAAAAGACTAATGTCTACATTGGTGGTCTTCCACACCTATGAAAAAAAGAGGATCCCTTAAAATTTTATTTAAAAGAATCAATAGAACACAAGTAAAATGTATCAAATAATGTAAGTACCTCATATTTTTAAATCAGTGGGGAGATGGAGTTTAAAGAATACAAAGTAGCAGATACGTACAGATCTAGCACCCACTGCCAGAACTATAGATAACAATGTATCATATCAGGATTTTTGCCAAGTGAGTAGATTTTAGCTGCTTTTGCCACAAAAAAGGGTAACTATTTGAGCTATGTTAGTTCACTTCACTATAGTAACCATTTTACTATCTCACGACTTCTTGCCACCTACTTCAAATATGTACAATGAAATTTATTTTTTTTAAAGTTGCTTACAGAAGAAGATAATAAGACCTTGTAGCCTCTCGTCGCCTTTTACGGTGAGACTACATCTGGCTTTCAGTTTATGCAACACAATTAAAACTGGCTTAAACAATTAGGACACATGTCTCCTACACACCGAAGTCCACGTGTAGGGCTGCCACCAGCAGTGAGTCTCAGGACTGGGACTCCACCCTCCGGAGCCCTTGGTGGGCAGCTCCGTCCTCTCGTCGTCAAAAATGCTGAGGATTCCTGAGAAGGAGGCCCTGTCCCCATGTGAAGAGCAAATGCGGTCCCCTCAGCAGGGTGAGGCCATCTTAGGTCCCACCCCCAGAGGAGTTCCTCAACACTTGAGGCATTGTCTCACTCCTTGGTTTCCAAATCGCTCCGCCTCCTTCTCTGACTTGACTAGCTCTGGCCCACATACTCTTTGCGAACGGTTCCTGTTTTGTAGATTCCCGCTACCTGCTCCATCCTTAGCCTGGCCTCTGACTAATTCTGTTCTCATGTGCCTCCGTCTGGCTTTTCTTCCAATCAGTATTAAGCTTTGTGCTGACTCTTGTCCATTTGCACACTTCCATTATCGGCGCGAACGGCTCACTGAATACTCAAGAAGGGAGACCTGACAGCAGCAGAGAGATAACCACGAAACCAGTTTGATTCTCTTTTTCTGCCCTGAAGTTAATTTACTACAGATTAGAGGGGAAGACTGTATTTTGCAAATTACTTTTGAGCCTTGGACATGGTACAGAAGATGGTAGAGAGAGATTCCATGCTCACCTGCGTTCAGGCGTGTGGTAAACCTGTGGCTTCTAGGTGTGCCTCATGGACCAGCCACATCAGCATTAGATGGAAATGTGCTGGAAATGCAAACTCTGGAGCCAGCCGCTGGACCTACCAGGTCAGGAGCTGTGACAGGGCCCAGGAAGCTGTGTCTTCAGGTGAGTCTGGGGCACACTAGAGCTTGGGCATCACTATGCACTAACTGGGCTTGTGTCCTCGATACATGTAAAGCAAGTAGTATCTTCAGTATTCTGTACACATTTGCAAAGCACTTTCACCTACACTATTCAAACTTTCTGAACTCTTAGTTCCTTTCATGAAAACTATGAATTTGAATTAGCTCGTGGATGGCAAGTGGATTTCATGTTAGTTGTCTGATCAATTAATGGTGACTGTCTGGAAAATAATGGCTTCCGAGTCACAGAGACTTGGGAAAGTTATTTAACTTTTTCTTTTGAGTTGAAGTCTCACTCTGTTGCACACTCACAGCCACCCCAGCATCAACCTACTGGGCTCCAGTGATCCTTCTGCCTCAACCTTCCAAGTAGTCGGAACTACAGGTACACACTGCCATGCCTGGCTAATTTTTGATTTATTGCAGAGACGAGGTCTCGCCAAGTTGCCCAGGCTGGGCTTGAACCCACGGGCTCAGGCAATCCACTCGCCTCGGCCTCCCAAAGTGCTGGGATGACAGGCTGAGCCACCGAGCCCGGCCTTATTTAACTTTTAAATGTCTGCTTTTTCATCTGTAAAACGGGAATTATATGGCTACCCACTTACACTCATCCGGGCTCACCGGGAAAACGGGTCATCCAGTGAGGGCCGCCATGAGCAAGCGAGGAGGGGGATGTGGTGGGATTCGTGCCAGGCACTTGCTCCTCTTGGACCAGAAGCTGTCTTCTCAGCTCTAGCTATGATTCTGAGGAGAGCACTGAAGGGAGTAAGGTTTTTACTTAAAGGATAGTCATGCAGGTGTGTATGTGTGTGTTGCATCTTTATTTTAGATTCAGGGGGAGCACATCCATGGTTGTTACATGAACACGTTGTGTCGTGGTGGGGACTGGGTCTCAGGAGGCCCAGCGTGTCCCTCAGACAGTGAACACTGCACTCCGTAGGTGACTTCTGAACCCTAGCCCTCCTCTTCCTTCCCTCCCTGTTGCTGTCCCCAGCGTCTATTATTTCCATCTCCCACGTTTGAGTGAAGCCACAGTCATGCAGTTTTGAGCAGAGGAGAGGTTTGAGCCCCAGCATGATAATGAACAAACTTTGGAAGAAAACAATCTCCCTTTCTTATTTCCCCTCTTGGGTGCAGATAGTTTTTAAAAAAAGAGATTAAAGATCTATACAAATTGCATAAACATTAACACTGTCTTAAAATACCATTTTCTGATCCCTAAAGATGACAGCCAATGACAAACCGTCTGATGTCTCCAATGTGAGAGAAGATCAAGAGTGAGATTCTGAGAGGACTCGCCTTGGTCCAAGCGAGGCAGCTTTGGCGTGAATGTGCCGGTCCTTTCCCGAGATCCCTTCCTTCTGGCTTCCCATACGTGTCCAGTGTCATCTATCCCCTATCCCATGTGTAGGAGCAGCCCTAGCTATAATTTTGTTAGATGTTCCCTTTTAAAACCTTCCTCGCCCACCTAGTCTTTCCAGCTCAGTTCTGTTTTCTAGTCTGAGCAATGAGCTCGGCTCATCATTGACACAAAGTGAGGTGATAATGACACCTCTGAGCTCCAGTAGGCGACTCAAGCTGTGCTGGCTCAGATGACCAGGCCCACTGGATATCTGCTGAATGACTCGATTAACGGATCCTTTTTAGACTTCCTCCACGGAACCACACTCATATATGGAGAAAAGTGATTCTGCAAAAGTCTGCAAAGTGTGCTTTCCCAATGCAATAATAGACAAATCCAGAAATAAAAATAGGGACCATAGAAAATCGTCCACATCTACTAGGAGACTGGACATTTTCTAGTAGGTTCTGTTAGTCACCGTTCCAAATAAGACACTGTGGAGCATCCTGGGAATTTTGAAAACACTCCCGAAGGAGACTGACAAGTTCATTTCCAGTGAAGAATCACCTACTCCTAGTGGGCCATGAGAAACCTCTGTGTGTTCACAGCTTGGTGTGCCCGAAGTGATGGCAGCATGAGTCACGCAGTTAAGAAGAGAGCATCGTATCTGGGACCAGGAGGCCAGGACTGGACCCAGACCTCTGCCTCCAGCCATCGACTCAGTGGCCGACAGTCCCTTTCTCCTCCTTCTCAGAGTGGCTGCGGTGTGCTGCTTCTTACACCACGAAGTGCTGTGCAGATGATGGTGTTCCCATCGTGGGAGTTTCACTGCTCATATAAACACACCCTAAACTGATCATTTCTGTCTGTAGCTACAATCATGAAACTACAGGAAGTCCCTGGGATTTTGAAAATTTTTTGCGGTTGTTGTCTGATCGTCGTTCTGCTCTGTTTTGCCTCTGCTCTGACAAAGCAGGAGACTGGGTCCCAAGGACATTCAGACACAGGCACACAGCCACAAGATATTCTACGTCCAGGGACCCTTTTTCTGTCACTTCTCTGCTTAGGTCTCACGTGGTGCCCTGTAGCCTGGGTACTGCTGCCCAGCTTATTAGCGGACTGTGAATCCCAGAGCACTGGACTGCCTGGGTGTGCCAGCAGCCCCCGTCCTGGAATCTCGTCCAGTGTTTCTGGCTAATGTCGCCCAGCAGTCTGCACAGACGACCTCCGGGCCGAGAGCTGAAGACTCCGGAGGGCACAGCAGCCCTTCCTATCCGCTGGACCGTGCCAGGGCATCAGGCTACTGCCTGGGTGATGTCACTAAAAAGGGGGCAGGGCAACCCTATCTGCCTCTAAATACATCACCTACCAGGCTTGTCCCTTTAAAACCCGTCGCTCAAGTGAGAAAGTGGCACCATGCACACGACATTCATGATGTAATCCACACCAGAGGTTAGCACAGAGTCTGGCGTGGCGAGAAGTCAATAAATTTCACTCCTGGAAAAGTTATGCCAGTCACCCATGCGAGGTGAGGCATTGGAACTGCTTCAAACAGGGAGCAGCTTGTCGAACTGTAAGCTCGGGTCAACGCTGGCCCCTTAGGTTCCGTTTTGAGCCTGGGTGGGACCCCGAGGAGGGGGAAACGGAGGAAATGGGAGGGGCTCTGATCTGAAAGATGGAGGGACCGGAAAAGAGCTGGCAGTATCGGTAGGTGGTGCCTGAAACAGGGACAAGATGAGAATGCCAGGGTCCTGTTGGAAAAATCAATCTAAGATGGAGGAGAAGGGTAAACCCACGGAGGGTGATGGACAGGTCCTGCTCAGAGACTCAAGAGACAGGACCTCATGCAAGCTCAGGCACTAGTTAATTGCGTGACTCACCAGTCACTCACCCTTTCTGGGTGTGAATTCGCTATAAGGCGATGGGCTGGGATTAGATCACACTTAGGGCCCTTCCAGGAGTACCAAAGGCAAAGCTTTTCTAACTTTCCATAAACCAGCCTCTATATGTCATAAGTTCCTAGTATAGAGAAACACTTTGAAAAGTCATGTAAACGTGAATGAACACCATCAGGGTGCTTAAGGCAACTTACAAATGAGTCAAACTCAAAAATCTCTATTTTATAAAACCACGCACGGTGCCTGTTGTCCCAAGGCTCCAGGAAGTCTTACCCATATTCTGCATTCTTCTGCAATTTAAAACCAGGAAAGATACCTTGGAAATCATCTTTTAAAATTAGTATGCGGATCACCTGAGCCCGCGGGTTCGAGACCCGCCTGGGCAGCAAGACCTCATCTCTACAATAAATCAAAAAATCAGCCGGGCATGGTAGCGCAGGCCTGTAATTCCGGCTACTGGGAAGGCTGAGGCGGAAAGGTCGCCGGAGCCCAGCAGTTGGAGGCTGTGGTGGCCGGGAGCAGCCACTGCGCTCCAGTCTGGGCGACAGAGTGAGACTCCAACTCAAAATAAATAAATAAAATTGGTATGCTTCAGCTGGTAGGAAGGGGCCACGTCAGAGACTCTGCAGGCATTCAGAGTTCGAAACACATATATTTTCAATCATTATATCGTTTGTATTTATTCATGATATAAGATTTATTTTGAAATTTAGAATCATGTTGAGGAAGGGCATGAAGTTATGTTTATTAAAATAAGGAGGCAAGTTTCCAAAAAGAAAAAAAAAAGAACTGCATGTTTAATTCAAGAACGTTTCTATTTTTTCTCTTACTACTTTCTAAGGAAATGAAAAGCTTTCTATCGACTTCCCTGCTTTAGTAAAATAATAAGCTTAAAGTTTGAGGGTGCTCATGCCAAGGAACAGGTGAAAGGGAGTTTGAACATTCTCCCAAGATCTCCCCAATAACCCATGAAGACAGATACACAGAGGACAAAAAGAAATATGATACAGTGTTATGGAGACCCTCACTAGATTCCTGAGCCATTGCCAGAAAGTTGGGATGGAAAAGGAGGGAGCTGATGAGACACTTGTGAGTAAATGAGCCCCCCAAGAATTCACCGGAGCTTTAAAAAATACAGACGGTTTCAGCATCTCTGATCTGAAGTCTGAAATGCTTCAAAATATGCCTTCAGAGTCCATCAGCAAGAAGTGGATGTAAAAGAAGTTATTAACATCAACAATGAGGCTCCAATTGTTCATTCGCTGACTGATGGTGAAAGAGTCACCTGGGTCTAAATCGGGGGGATTGTGACAATAGGGACGGCAGGGATGATGCCACAGACACTGCTGACATGGGGAAGGTGTGTGAGGACTAGAGCAGCCTGTGGGTACAACAACACAAGAATCTGGACAGTTCAGGAAATCAGAGAGAAACATCTAAGACAGAGACTGCAGTTAATGAGGCAGATGGCTAGAGAAAGCAATTTATGAGAGGGAACCCCCCCAAACCTGGCATGTACTTATTGGAAATTGTGTACTTGTTCTCACATGCTTAAACTTGTCACCTTCAAAGGTCTCTTTGTTTGAAGCGCCACACCTATCGAGATGCTTTTTCCACTGTACAAAACAGCTTTAAAACTCACCCACTTTGATGCTTTTTTGTATGAGAAAGCAGCATTTGTTGAGAGGACAGAAAAGCTCCTGTGGCAAGAGGGGACCCGAGGGGGCTGCCCCGGGTGCCTTCTAGTGCTTCTGCCACCTTTCGCCTCACCTCTTCCACACGGGCAAAACATTTCCCTCTGAGGACTGTTTCCGTCTGGGCAAACACAGACAAGCCACCCTGGGCGAGCTGGGTGAACAGGGAGGGCGGGGCATAGGGGTCATGCCACTTGCTGGCAAAAACAGAAACAAGAGCAAAAACTGCCGGACACTCAGCTCTGTGTGGGTGGGTGTGCTTGAAAATCACTCATCATGAAATGGGCAAAAAAATTTTTAAAGACTGAAAAAAAAAATTCCCTGAAGCTAATTACAGCATCGTTAGCTGGTACACTGATGCCAGTCGTTTCCTAGAATACTTGGCTAGTGTTGGAAACCTGTACTACAAGGGACCCGCCTTCCAAAAAAATAATTCTGGATTATTTGTGGGGTCCCCATTGTAAAAAGCTGCCCAGGGGAATTCCTCCTCATACCCAAAGGACACACTTCCTGGTCTCTCAGTGGCTTCTTCTCATTTTACAAATAAAATACAGCACCCCTTTTTTGTTTCGTCAAAATCTCACCGTGTCACCTGGGCAGGGAGCAGTGGCATGCTCACTGCCACCACAGCCTCGACCTACTGGGCTCAGGTGATCCTTCCACCTCAGGCTTCCAAGTAACTGGAACTGTAGGCGTGCAGCACCACACCCAGCTAATTTTTAAATTTATTGTAGAGACAAGGTCTCGCTATGTTGTCCAATCTGGTCTAGAACTCCCAGGCTCAGGCAATCCTCTCACCTCGACCTCCTGAAGTGCTGGAATTATAGGCGTGAACCATGGCCCCTGGCTGATTTTTTGTTTTACTGGAGAGACGAGTTCAAATTGCCCAGGCGGGTCTCAAGCCTCTGGGCTCAAGCCATCCTCTTGCCTTCATGTCCCCAAATGCTTGGATAACAGAAGGGAGTCACTGCGCCTGGCTTACAGCAATCTTTTAATCAAAACACAACATCATAGGTGGAGACGGGAAGCCTGCTTGTGGTGTTGTGGCTGCTGTTTTACAACCAATGCGTGTGTTCTAGGGGTGCCACGGTGCTGCTCGGTGACCCTGGACACAAGACTTCTCCCGTATTCATGGCATGTCTTTTTTACCGTTAAGTCCTTATGTGTGGATAAGTGTAAGAAAATGATCACTCATCGGTAGCGTGTAAAAGTTCAGAGTCAGGAAGATGGTGTTGCCCCATGACCAGAGACTGTCCAGTGTGGCTGAGATAGTGACGTCTTTGTTTTCGAATGGTTCGAGGTCACAAACTTGGTTTCGCGTACACTGTTATCAAGAGTATGATGTAAAATCGCCTTGGGCTGCATGCAGAAGGCATCTCTTATGCGTGCCCGAATTTTGTGTTTACACTTGGGCCCCTTCCCCAGCACATCTCACAGTGTATATATGCAGATAGTCAAACATTCTTTAAGAACTGTCAGGTAAGGGGAGGTGGGTTTGGCAGCTGAGGGAAACTGCCAGGGGAGGGAGGGGCACACCTCATCAACAAGGGCACCTGCATCATCAGTGTTTGTATACCTAACCCTGAATCGTACCCCACATCTTTCTTTCTCACTCATATAGTGGGCCTTGAACATCTACCGTAATATTATAAGAAAAGGACTGACAGTGGTGGGAAACTATGGAGAGGGGGAGGGAGGGGAAGGGAGGTGGGATTAACGGTAGTCAATATCTGTCTGGGGACAGGGGGACACCCCTTATCAACAGGGGTGCCTGAATGAAGCATATTTGTATACCAAACCCTTAACTGTACCCCACAATAGCAAAATAAAAAAGTTGATTAATAAAAAAAATTTAAAAAATAAAGAGAAAAAAAGAATCCGAAATGCAACCCACTTGTGGTTCCAGGCCTTTGGATAAGGGGCTCTCAGCCTGCAGCCTTCCACACACCCCCCGACCCGTGCTCACAGCTAGCGTGCAAAGGAGCTTCGTCATGGAGCACAGAGTACCAGCAGGGTTCGCCTGATCTCCTCAGATGAAGGAGCAGCTACCATGCTTCCATTCCTGGTGATCACACTCTGAGTTGCTCTGCCAGCCTGGGATAGACACACTTGCAACCATCTAGTCACGTTCTCTGGTTCAAGAGCAAGCACATGAGACCGTGAACACAAATGTGCAGCCAGCAACCCAGCACCAGAGCTTCGGTGTGTGGTCCTGCCTCAGAGGAAGGCTCGTGTGATCTCATGGATGTGTCTAATCAATATGGCAGTGAGCAAGTCTTCTGATTGCGTTTCCTAAAACACCTCCCTGATCATTTCACTGCACTAGTCAAAAACCTTCCATGGTCGCAGAATAACAGATCAATATACAACAGTAAAATGTATTCCTGTATGTTCAAGCAAAAAAAAAAAAAATGGTACTTAGAAAACACTATTTTCAGTAACCTCAAAAAAGCATCAAATCCTTGAGAGTAAATCTTTTTTGTTTGTTTATTTGTTTGTTTGGTTTTGAGCTGGAGTCTCACTCTGTCGCCCAGACTGGAGTGCAGTGGCTGCTCCTGGCCACTGCAACCTCGACATGCTGGCTCCGGCGATCCTTTCGCCTCAGCCTTCCAAGTAGCTGGAACTACAGGTGCGTGCTACCACGCCCGGCTAATTTTTGATTTATTATAGAGATGAGGTCTCGCCAAGTTGCCCAGGTGGGTCTCAAACCCCCGGGCTCAGACAATCCACTCACCTCGACCTCCCAAAGCGCTGGGATTACAGGCTGAACCACCGAGCCCGGCCAAGAGTAAATCTTAAAAAAGACATTCAAGACCTAAATGTGGTAAAATTCTACTGAGAGAAAGGAAAGGGAGCCTAACTATATGGTATGATACATCTTGCTTATGAATTAGAAGATTCAGTATGTCAAGAAGCCAGTTCTCACCAAACTGATCTACAGACGCAGTGCAATTCCAAACAAATTTAGAGTGGAGGCTATTCTGAAGATGGCGAGTTGTCTCACTGGATTGTTCACAGCCAGTTACAGATCGAGCTCCGTGTCCTACCTCCTCCCCTTCTCATTATGGCGCTTGACTGGTCTTAAAAATAAAAATACAATTCGGGAGCGGGGGTGGGATTGGCAGTTAGGGAAACTGCCAGGGGAGGGAGGGGCACACCTCATCAACAAGGGTACCTACATGATCAATGTTTATATACCTACCCTGGATTGTACCCCACATCTTTATAATAAAAAATTTTTTAAAGTACAGAACAAGGTTAGAATATGAAACAAACAAACAAACAAAACACCAAAACATTCAAGAGCTTAGGTATACCAAAGTAGTTTAGGGAATAATTATATGTATGATTAATGCCATTACATATCAATGTAAAATATGAAATATGGAATAGCACTACATAAAAGATGTTTCATAAAATAATAATATTTCAAAACTGGAAATACAGCAATTTTCTAGTCCAAAACAGCAACAACAACAAAAATACAATTCAGAGTTAATTCCACAATTTATATAGAAGTATGATATAAACATGCTTCATAGACATTTGGATTTTAGCCACCAAAATAATTTTTAAAATGGGTGACAAGTTTAGGGGCTCTTACTACATAAATCTAAGACAAACCACAGTGTTAGGAAAATGGGACCAGTGTGTAAAGTCAGACAAACATATCAGTAGGATAGAACCAAGGGTGTAGAGATAGATCTAAGGGAATGTGATCAATTAACTTCCAACAAATTTTGCAAGCAATTCAACAGAAAAATAAAAATATTTCTAACAAGAGGTAAGCCTCACTAAGATTCAGAAGCAGAATAGCAATATCTGGAACAACTGAATAAAACCATGGGAAAAGAAAAGAAACCAACCAACAGTGAACCTCGACCTCTACCTCCTACACCTAAGTTAATTCTAGGTGAATCACAAATCTAATCTAAGATGATAAAATTTCCACAAGAAAGCCTAAAAGAATATATCTGGACTTCAGGATAGATGAAGATTACACAGAATACAAATATTTATACTCATAAAAAGTTGGAATTCATCAAAATTAAAGCGTCTCTTTCCCCAAAGACACAATTCTGACAACAAAGAGCCAAGCCACAGACTAGTTAAAACTATTTGCTTTACATCTATTTGACAAAGAATTTGAAGCCCAGAATATATAAAAAGAACTCAACTCAATTAGGAAAAGGCAACTAACCCAATAAAAACAAGCACAAGTCCTAGATGCTTAACGACAACAAAAAATTCTGTGTAAGTTACTAAAAAGGACATGAGAAGGTACACACTAAAATTAATCATGAAGGCAAAGGAAATTGAAAGCATGAGGAGATGCCACTTTACGCCCACTGAAATGGCTAAGATTAAAAAGACTGACAGCACCAGACGTTGGCAGGAATGTGAAGCAATGAGGACGCTCATGCTGCTGCCGGGGTAAGGGCGCACCCACTCTGGAAAAAACTCAGCTTCTTCCAAATGTATGTCTGATCCTTGACCAGGAATTCTATCCTAGAGTTATTTACCCATGAGAAATAAAAGCATATGTTCACAGAAACACTTACACAAGAATGTCTTTGACAGCTTTATAGTTAACAGCCCACACTGGAAACAACTTAAATGTTGATCAACAGGAGAAGGAATAAATAAACCATGGTATAGTCTTGCAATGAAATATTAGTCAGCAATGAAAAAAAAAAGACGACACTTAGAAAACATGAGCAAACCTCAGAAACCTAGTGCTGAATGAAAAAGGCCAACTTGAAAGAGTATTTATTGCACAAATCCATTTTTGTGAAGTTCCAAACCTGACAAAACTTATTTCTGGTGCTGGATCTCACCTCCTATCGGGAGGTGAAGATTGACTGGAATGGGTATGAGTTGACAGAAAAATGCCCTGGGTTTGTTTGGAGAGCTAATTACATGGGCATATACATTTGCCAGAACTCAAAGAATTTTACACATAAGAGATATGCATTGATTGTACATAAATTTCACCTCCTGTTATGAGCATAGTCTTTGAAATCAAACAAACCAATCCAAATCCTGAATTTGTCGCTGACTAGTTGTGTGATCTTGGGCAAATCCCTTAACTTCTCTGAGAGCTAATTTCCTCACTTGTAAAATGGAAGTAACAATAATATCAATTTCACAGAACAGCTATAAGTATAAAAATGAGATTATATTTGTAAAGAGATCAGCACAGTGTGGACATGCAGTAAATTCTATCCGTAGCTATATTTATACACGATATAAATCAAACTTTTCAGCCTTCATAAATATGGCCTCCAGCTGATTTTCCAGTCTTTTTGCCACTATTCTATTAGCTTCATGGATTTTAGGTCCTTTGTATTTGTCTTAAGTTTTTGCTAACCAAACTGCAAGGGACCGGAGGGTAGAGTGCACCCTCACCATGCCTTCAGCTCTTCTCGTCATTAGCTATACAACTCTAGAGAAGCAATTTAAGTCCTCCTTTTAAAACTAGGATCACATTACTTACCCCACGTTGCTATGGGGACTAAATTGGAGGGGATGGTAGATGATAGATAGATAATCGGTAGGTAGATAAACAGACAGATGATAGATACACGAAGGACAGATAAATAGACAGACAATAGAGAGATGATAGATAGACAGTAGATAGAGCGATAAATGGTAGAGAGAGAGAGAAATAGATATGATGGGAGACCCAATAAAAACTGGAATTATCTTTTGGAGGGTGGGCCTCTTGTAGTACACTCAGAATTAATTCCTCCAAATCAAGCCGTCAACCAAAGTTTTATCTGGAAGTTTTGCGATTGTGTCACAATTTGCAGAAGAAATGTCCTGAGTGTGGCACACAGAACTAGTTCTTCCATCACGACAACGCACCTGCCCACACCGCACTGAGTGTTCAGCAGTTTTTGACGAAAAGCAGCATGACCCCTGGGCCCCACCCTCCCTATTTACCTGGTATCACTCCAAGCAAATTTTCTTTGCTTCCCTGAAGGAAAAGAAGTCCTCAAAGGATAACGTTTGCCAGTGTAAAAGGAGTGAACCAAAAAATGGCAGAAACACTAAAGGACATCAAAACGGACAAGTTCAAGATCTGTTTTGAGCAGTAGCAAAAGCATCTGAATAGGTACATTGCATCAAACAGAGAGTACTTTGAAGGTAATTGAAGTTTAAGCATGTAAGAATTTTTTTTATAAGTAAATTTCATTTTGGGGGGTCCCCTATATATGATAATTCAATCATTTATACAGCAAGTCATCTGAGCATGGCTCACTAGTTATTGACTTCATACAGGCATCTATCTGATTAAAAGTTTAATATATTAATATACCTGTCCCTGTGTGTAAATGTATTATGCAATATACACAGTATATATATATATCACACACTCAATAAAGTACATGTATCACTGGGGCAAAACTGAAAGATCAGATGATCTTTGTTTGAAAATATAAAACAAACCTGTCTAGGCACTTCAACTTTTCAGTAATTAGTGCACAGATTTTGTTTAAAACACATGCAAATATTTGAGATTGTACTGGAGGTAGCAAGCTTAGTAGAGAGAATACTGGAAGGAAGTTAAGAAACCTTCTTCAATGTTCTGGCCCTGCTACTAACCAGTAATAGTAATTTGCACAAGCCCTTCAATCTCCCCAGACCATGGTTTTTTTTTAGAGGTTACACTAATTGGTCTTCCAATCTCAACATTTCCATGAAAGGACTTCCATGGTCTTGCATTGTGGACTAGAAAATCTCCCCAACTCTGTTACTGATAACAATAAATATTGAAGGATTGATACAATTTAGATCAAGTTCTTTGGTAACAGTACAATTAAGTAAGAAGTTACAGCAGATTACTAGGAAAAGACCGTACATTTAGAAATTAAGTAACATCTAGGCCAAAGTAGAAGCAAAGAGATAAGATATTTAGAATGATACAATAAGGAACATATTATTTTTCAGAACATATGAGATGTTGACAAAGTAATATTGGGGAAATATGTAGCATTAAATGTAGTCATATAGGGAAAAATGGTTAAAAATTAATGAGGTAAGGCATCAAAATTAAGGATTAGAAAAGGAAGTCTGAATAAACACAAAGAAAATAGAGGAAAGAAATTAATAGCAATAAGAGCAGAAACAAAGAGCGGATCTACAAAGCAAAAATTCTGCCCTTGAAATGATTAATAAAACAAAATCTTTGGCAAGACTAACCAATGAAAAAGAGAGAAACTCCATGACAAAGGGATCAAACAATTGATTTCATAGAAAAAGACAAGAATATATGAGGAATGTGTGTCAAATATTTGACAACTTAGATAAAAAGGACAGATCCCTAGAACATATATAATTTACTAAAACTTACTTAAAAGAGATGTAAAAAACTGGATCTATAACTACCGAAAACTATTTTTAAAAACTCTTCCCAGCCAGACACAGTGCCTCACGCCATAATCCCAGCATTTTGGGAGGCTGAGGTGAGAGGATTGCCTGAGTCCACGGGTTCGAGACCAGCCTGGGCAACTTGGCGAGACCTCGTCTCTACAATACATAAAAAAATATTAGCTGGGTGTGATGGCACATGACTATAGTTCCAGCTACTTGGAAGACTGAGGCAGGATTACCTGAACCCAACAGGTCAAGGCTGAGGTGGCCATGAGCGGGCCATGAGCGGGCCACCCAGTCTGGGTGACAGTGAGACTCTAATTAAACAACAACAACAACAGCAACAGCAAACCTCTTCCCATGCAGATAAAGCAGGCTGAAAACGTTCTACCAAACACCAAAAGAAAAAATAATTAGAAGCATGAGCAAACTAATTGAGAGCCCAGAAAAGAAGAAACACTCCCTGACTCTGTGTATCCGTGTATGAGGCCAGCATGATCTTGACAGTTAAACTGGAAACAATGAGAAAAAAAGAAAATTGCAAGTCGCTCTCATTCTAAGTAAAATATTGGTGAACCAGGCTCAGTTGGGCTTAGCAATGTTTAAAAAGATGATACATTAAGACTCAGTACAGTTGTTTTTCTATTTATTGGCTAGGGTCAGCCAACCACTATAACAAACAATGTTTACCGGCTCACAGGGTAGAAGTTTACTCTTCGGGCCGTTTCCTTGCTAGACTCTGGTGTGGCCGTGTGCTCTTTGAGCTAGGGCTGTCGCCGTGCTTCCTGGCTTTGGTCCCTTCCCTACCTTGTGTGGGTGGGGCGTGAATCTTCTCTCTTTCTCTCTCTAATCTACTCTCTTAATCTCTCTAATCTACTTTTAAATAAACTATACATTTCCTAATATATATATATATGTTTACTCCTTGCTCATGACAAGTCCAGGATGTGTGTTTTGCCTCCGTAAAGGAGTTGAAAGGCTCAGGTGCCTCTGGCCTCTGCCTCTGTGATCTCTGGTAAGTGGTACCCAAGGTCCTGCTCTCATGCCAAGGTCCTGAGCTCAGTCACATGGGCCGCCTGACTGCAAGGCATCCAGAGCCACAGCTCAGCTGTGTGCCCAGGAGATGAGGGACGGGCGGGGAGGACAGCTACCCGGCGTCTGTGACATCCCAGGGACCGTGTGTCATTTTTCACATTGACCTGTGACAGGACAGAATGCATCAATCAGCCCAACAGATGCAGAAGACCATCATGTAAGATTTGGCATGCATTCATGAAAAACAGATTGACCAAACTAGGACGAAAACTATGGACCTAAGGCAGAGCAACTTCAGCAAGACCAGCTGCTAGCGTAATGCTCAGCGGTCAAACGCAAAACTCTCCTGGTTGGATCAAAAGGGTCAGGATCAAGATGAGAAGTCTCATGACCACTGTGTGTATTCCAGGATGCATTGGTGGCCATAGTCAACATAGAAATAACCCCAAACAAGCCGGGCTCGGTGGCTCAGCCTGTAATCCCAGCGCTTTGGGAGGCTGAGGTGAGTGGATTGCCTGAGCCTGCGGGTTCGAGACCTGCCTGGGCAACTTGGCAAGACCTCATCTCTACAATAAATAAAAAATTAGCTGGGTGTGAAAGTGCACCTGTAATTCCAGCTATGTGGAAGGCTGAGGCAGAAGGATCGCCGGAGCCCAGCAGGTCGAGGCTGCGGTGGCTGGGAGCGGCCGCTGCACTCCAGTCTGGGCAACAGAGTGAGACTCCAACTCAAAAAAAAAAAACAAAAAACAAAAAAAAGAAATAACTTCAAACAAATTAACAACATGGAAAAGAGTGGAAAGTAAGTAACAAAACTGCCATTTTTCATTTATGATATGACTGGCTACATAGAAAACCCTGAAGAAACTAGAGACCAACATTATGAACGATAAGAGAATTTAGCTGACTTTGTGGATTAAACAAACTAGTATAAAAAGCTAATTACATTTTATATATCCAGTCATACTGATCAAAATACATAAAGTGACTTTTTTTATATCTACAAAAATATAAAATACCCAGGAATAAATCTAATGAACAATGTAGAAACTTCATGGAAAAAATTATAAACTTTATTAAGCCGGGTATGATGGCTCAAGCCCGTAATCCCAGCTTTGAGAAGCCAAGGTGAGAGGATTGCTTGAGCCCATGGGTTCGAGACCAGTCTGGGCAAATTGGTGAGACCTCATCTCTACAATAAATAAACAAATTAGCTAAGCACGGTGGCACACACCTGTAGTTCTAGCTACTTGGAAGGCTGAGGTGGAAGGATGGCCTGGGCTCAGCAGGTCAAGGTTGTGGTGGCCATGAGTGTGCCACTGCACTCCAGCCTGGGCAACAGAGTAAGAGTCCAACTCAAAAAAAAAATTTTATTAAAAGAAGAGCGAATTAAGTAAATAAAGAAGAGTTACTAGGGCAAATATGCCAACTTGCCTTAGTGGATCTACATAGATTTAATGCAATTCCAATTAAAATCTCAATGAGATTTTCATGAAACCCTGGCAAAATTATTGTAAAATTTAGATGAAACAAAAAAAGGCCAAAAAGTCCTACAGAAAAAAAAAAAAAAGAATATGGGACGGGGAGGGATTGCCCTGCCTACCTCAAGTTATTATAAAGTTGTAAAACGTATGACAGGGTGGTGGTCTCCAAGGGAGAGACCAACAGTTCAGGGGGATAGCTCAGGAGCAGACTGCATGTGGGGTCCTCCTTCCACAGAGCAGAGGGCTTGCCACAAACCAACAGAGAGGAGAGACAGCCAGTGGGACAGGGGCGGCGACTCATCCTCATGGAAAAGAATGAAACCGAACCCCCATCTAACTTCATCAGTTTTGAACTGATAAGGACATAAAAGCAAAGACAAAGCATAAAATTTAAGAGTGATCTATAAGAGACTGCATCCATAACTTCTGGTTAGGGAAGGACTTCCTATAATTCCTGCCAACCATAAGAGAGGATTGATACAATTAATCAATCCCATAAATAAATTCAATTATGCTAATATTAAGATTTTGCTCCTTAATGAATAAAATGTCTTTTCTGTTCATGAAAAGGCCACATGAAAGAAATGACCAAAAAAAACCCCAGAAACTGGAATAAGTACTTGTAGCATGACAATGATAAAGGATGATTATTCACAAAAGACAGAAGAAACAACCAAATCCCTTGCATCAGAATAAAACAGATAACCCAATGAAAACGGGAGGAGACAAATGACAAGCAAACATGAACATCCTAGTCCTCATCAGCAAACCCACGATGAGGTGTCACTTTACACCCACCTGTTTGAAAACTATTAAGAAGCCTGAGAATACACAACCGGTGAGAGTGAGGCATGGTGGCGGCCCTCAGACACGGCAAGTGGGAGTTTAAACAGGCTCAGCCGCCCTGGGACACCATCTGGCATCATCGAGTGAGGCTGAGTGTGCTGGACGCTGGAGCCTGGGGCTAAAACCTGGAGACACTTCTGCTCATCCGTGGACAGGAGTGTTTGTCACAGAAACATGGAAAACGGCCTAGATTTCCACCCACAGAAGGACAGGGGCCAAATGGCGAGGCATACATCGACAAGGAGACGGAGTGCGGGACGGGACCTCTCTGGAGCGGGCGACGTGCCCCATCTGGGCACACCTCACGGGCAGGCGGGTTGCAGGACAACGCACTTAGCCTGTGTCTGCTTGTAGCAAGTTAAAGGATCTGCCGCACGGGGTGTTCAAAAAGCCCTGGAGAGACAAACGCGACACGCGCCACCGAGGCCGACTCGGGAGTGGGAGGGGCTCAGTGGGGTCTTCAAGGAGCTGCGGCTTGGCCTTCCTTCTCACAAGGGTGCAGACGTTCATTTTTGTCTCTTTATTTGTGCTTCCCTGACATGCTATAAACATTCTTGTGTCTGTGTAAATATTTAATTGCAAATGTCTTTTAAATGCTCCAATTTTCTATGAATATTAAATGCGAGAGATTTGGCAGGGTTCCCCTAGCTCCTGCCCCATAGTTTTACAGTAAAAAAAGAATATTCTTTTCAGCATCTCTCTGTAGGCAGCTCTCTGTCCACACATCGTTTTGGAACAGAAACATGGAAGAACTGGACTTCCACTAGACATTGCCACCCTTTCCCTCCTGATCTCCAGCTTCCGAGGGGGAGGCAGAACTGGTTTAGGGCCCTTAAGCCTCTAGCATCATATCTCATCAGTGCTCTCAGTGCCCACAGGAGGGGGGAAGGGAGAAAAAAAGAGAGGGCAGGGCCGGTCTGGGCCCTTGTGTGCCACGCGTGGTGAGGGACAGGGACGGTGCGGGGGAGGGGTGTCTTTTCCCCACAGCCAAGGGAAGCACTGACAGTCTTAGAGCATCACTCACAGACAGGAGGCTGCCTGCAGGAAGGGTAGTCTGGTATCTGACCACCTTGCCAAATTCCTGCTGAAACGCAAACCTGTGGGTCCGCTGGAGTTGCCACAGGAGCTGAGCAGGGCCCAGCAGGAAGTCTGAGGGTGGGCCTGCCCTGTCCATCTTGAAGTCCTGAGGTGCAAATCAACGAAGAGGCTGGTCCCGCTTCCTTCTGGAGATTTCTGATCAAGGCGCGCTTGCGGGAGAGCCTGCCTCAGAGGGTAAGAAGGGACCTGGCTTCCTATGCCTGGAAGATGCCGGAGGCCGTCCGTCTCTCTGGTTCCCACGGCCCCTGGAGCACGAGAAAGAGGACCCCGTGGCTCGCAGGATCCACCCCACAATGTTCAGGGCTTGGAGGAGAACAAGGAGTTCGACAGCGGCCAGAAGAGGCAAAGCCCGACACGGAGAAGAGACTGAGGACGAGGACAGGCTGGAAGGGCTGCTAGGAAGCACAGGTCCCTCTCTGGAGGTCCTTGATCATGGGGAGAGTCAAGGCGAAGGGTTTGCACTGGCCCCGCAGGACAACGACATCAACTGCTACCCCACAGCAGAGCCACCAGAAGCCCCAGGAGCAGATAGAACTGCACCAAACTGCTGCAGGGCCACCACCGATGGCCGGCCACAGAAAAGATGACATCTCAACTTCCCTCATCTTCTGCCCCCTTGCCCAGCGAGGGGCAAGCCCTTGAGGAGACGAGGAGGACGCCTTGCAGGGCCATGTCCTGCCCTTACCATCCTCACCCCGAGCAGCCCGTGCAGGAGGAAGAGGAGAATGTGGGCTTCAGGCTGAGCTGAGCTTGAAGGGTAAAACTAGACAGAACTTGAATAACAAAGAGTGACCCGGAAATATACCTCGTGCCAAAACATCACGAAGGAATTGGAAAAAATGGTCAACCATGCCTCATTGGAAACAGTGGTTTAAAATAATAACAAATTTATTTCAGGTCTACAGCCTACTGAGATGAGATCCTTATGCAAGGAAAGAAGTAATGCCTGTTAGGTCCTTAGCCAAGCACCTTCGTTGGTTTTTTATTGAATCGCCTCTGCGATGTTGTCCTATTCTTCCCATTTTGCTCATGAATCTAAGACCCCTTTATCCTTCCCCCTATTCAGCAGCTGTTTACTGAACCCCCAGTAGGCAGTGGGCAATTAGAGGATGTGCTCCCTGCTGGGGGCACGTGGTGGGCCCGCCCCACGGGACCTGGCTGGTCATTTTCAGCAGCAGCAGCCGTCCCCTGGCTGCGGTCCCCTGGCTGCACCGCCGGACCCCACTCTGCCCCGCCCTCTCACACCACTGGGATTCCTTCCTACCCACCTTTCCGAGCCCCCCCAAATCCCTGTCTTCTCAGTGAGACACTTCCTTCCTTTTTAGCAACGCTTTGGACACCTAACTCTTTCCTCACATGTTGGAGAGGGCACAGGACTTCCAGTCCGGCGGGGCTCTGAGCAAGGACTCTGAGTGCTGGTCTCGCGTCCACCTCTGCCCAGCTGGTGACTTGGCCGTGGGCAAGCATCACCCCTCGGAAGCTCACGTTCCTGGGCAGAATAACATCTCCACCTCCAGGTGCTGTGAGCATTAAACATGGTGATGCACAGAGAGCCCTTGAGCACTCTCTCAAGGAAACTTGTGATTATGGCAATGCAGGTAAATCTGAGCAAATCACTTCACCTCACTGAACCTTAGTGCCCTTACCTTTAAGAGAAGGTAATGAATAACAGACGTGTCTGCCTCATAAGGTTGGCGTCAGACTCTCTGAGATAATAGATGTGAAAGATGGTTTATATATTTCAGAGTGCTATTCAGTGGTTAGCTATTGTCAACATTTTCAATGAGAACACTTGTGCTGAGTGCATCTTTTAAAAATGACTCAAAAAAGAAAAGAAATGAAAAGAAATAAGAGGGGCCACAGCCATGTTGCTGCTTCTGCCTTCCTATGACATTTATAAGCATTAGGACACCATCCAGTTGCATGAATTAATCTGATTCTGCTCTGAATCGCATAACTGCAGGTTGGCACATTCTGGCTCGCCCTGCCCTTCCTTGCTTGACAGGCCCAGAGTTGATCAAGAAGATGCCAGATTTGCAGGGGGCTGGAGCCCCTCCGTCCATGCTCGGCAGCTAGGCCACTGCTCGCTTTCTTTGGACTTCACCCTGGAGGGTTTCAGCTCCTTCCAAGAGTTTTGAATCCTCTCATGGGAGAAACACGATGAAACCGGGCCAGAGGATAGCATCGTTCTACTGGATGCGGGAAATGGTCCCACAAGAGCAGACTCGGGCTCTCAGCCTGGAAATTGTCATGCTGTTGATTACTTAAGAGAGAAGCGATTATCTGCCACGAAAAGCACTCTTCCCTGGCTGGGCCTTCTCTCCAGCAGAAACATGTTTCAGGAGTTGGGGTTGGGGGCACCCAGGCTGTGTGACATTCCTGAAAGCCCGGGGAAACGAGACTTCTGCCGCTTATCTGCCCAGCCGCTGCCAGGGTCTAAACCTGTTGGCTCCCAAAGCAGCAGACCAGTCCTCCAGGTCCAGGGCGAGTGGAAGTAATATGTGCCCCGTGGGTTACAAAACGTCAATGTAACACAGTCTGTGAAGGGCCTAGAACAATGCCTGATGCGTAGTAAGACCTCTCTGTAGGCAGGACAACCGTAGCATTGATCATCTTCTATAATTTATCAGAATACTTTTGAGAGTGAAAAGGACACTGCCCAGCTGGGTGTTGGGACAACAGGCCTCACAGGTTTGACCGACACGAGCAAACCAGGATGTGAGGTCAGGAAGGACACGACCTCGGCGAGTGGTGGCCACTGGCTGAATATGAGGCACCCGTGGTGGGAATCCAGGTGCTGTCAGGGGCCTGGGACTGGCTCCCTGTGTCCCCAGAGTCACTGAGCACAGGTGGAGGTGGGCCTCCCCACTGGTCTCCGTGGCCCCATGGGGATGGGAGAAGAACAGTTCCCGCGTGGCTCTCTCTCTGGTGGCAGGATGCCGGCTCCCGTGAAGGTTCCCTGAGGATTGGAGCCAAGGCAACGTCAGCGTCACAGAGGCCTCTTCCCCCGCTGACGTTCCGCAAGGACGGGCCAAGACAAACGTCCTCTGCACCCACTCATCCGCCCACTGGGTGGGGAAGAGTGAGAAATAATCCACCCTGATCCAGACCTGGAGTCTCATATGCCCCACAGATCGGGAGGTTGGTGTGGGCGGTGGGTGCGAAGCCCACTTCCCGTGTCCCCCTCGCCACCCTCCAGCGTGGTCACAGCCTGAAAGAGCACTGAAGCATTTGCTTTGGACACCTACCCTCCTGCCACCTCATTCATTCATTCATTCATTCAGCAAGTAGGTATTTAACAATCTGTTCCAAGCTCTGGGGATATAGCAGTGAATAAGATCTGTAAGAAGTCCTTCTCAGCTGGTCTTGGTGGCTCAGCCTGTCATCCCAGCACTTTGGAAGGTCAAAGCGAGTGGATTGCCTGAGCCCATGGGTTCGAGACCAGTCCAGGCAACTTGGTGAGACCTTGTCTCTACAATAAATCCAAAATTAACCAGGCATGGTGGCATGCGCCTGTGGTTCTGGCTACTTGGAAGGCTGAAGCGGAAGGATCCCTAGAGCCCAGCAGGTCGATGCTGGGGTGGCCGTGAATGTGCCACTGCTCTTTAGCCTGGGCGACAGAGCGAGACTCCAACTCAAAAAACAAAACAAAACAAAAAACAACCAAAGCAGTCCTTTTCTGTGAAACTTACGACTTGTGCTGTCCATTATGGTAGCTACTAGATACAGGTAGTTATATCAGTGGAAGGTGATTACAATGAAATACAGTTTGAAGTTCAGTTTTCTTGGCAGCTACAGACACATCCCGGGGTCCAGGAGTCCCATGTGGCTGCAGCTACTCTGTTGGGGAGCTCAGGAATGCAGCGTTTCCATCATCACAGAAACTTCCATTGGATGCCGCTCTTTTTCTTATATCGGTATTTTTTATTTTGCTATTGTGGGGTACAGCTAAGGGTTAGGTATACAAATATGCTTCGTTCAGGCACCCTTGTTGATGAGGGGTGTCTCCCCATCCCCAGACAGATGTTTACTACCGTTAATCCCACCTCCCCCCCCCATAGTTTCCCACCACTGTCAGTTCTTTTCTTAGAGTATTACGATGGGTGTTCAAGGTCCACTGTATGAGTGAGAACATGTGCTACTCAGATCTTTGTTTCTGTGACAGGTCACTCAGTATTATTGACTCTGGTTCCATCCAGGTTGCTGCGAAGTTCATGATTTTGTTCTTTTTTGTAGCTGTATTCCATCGTGTATATGTACCACATTTTTTTAATCCAGTCCTCTTTTGATGGACAGCGTGGTTGGTTCCAGGTTCTTGCCATTGTGAACAATGCTGCGATAAACATTCGTGTGCAGGTATCTTTTTGATAGAGTGATTTGAGTTCTTCAGGGTATGTTCCCAATAGGGGGATTGCGGGGTCATATGGGAGGTCGGTATTTAGGGCTCTTCTAGAGAGAGGAGAACAACAGAAAGGTAACGCACAGTCAACAGACACAAACGCTGTGATAAAAGTGCTCTGGAGACCGACTAAGAGCTGCAGGAGGCCCGGAGAGTGCCCTGCGCAGGGAGGCGGTCGGGTGGTGGGAGAGCCCTTCCCGCTCATCGGAGCCGGCGGCCACGCTTGTGGGCATGATGAGCTCTCTCCTTCGCGGTTGCTCCCCGAGCTCGAGCGAAGCCCCTCTGCTGCCGCCCCCTCACCACGCTGGCCGTCCCGGCCCCCTTTCGGAGCACGCCCACGATTCGGCCACAGAAGGGTGAATTCCCGGCTCGCGAGGGGACCGCCAAGCCTTGACGGCTGGGACTGGTCAGTCTCGTGCGACAGTGCTGGAAGGGTGCTCTGAATATCCCTCCTGAGGAAGGACGGCCCTCAAGGGCCCTGAGTGGGCCTGGAAAAGTGTGAAGAGAAGTATCCCAGGCGGAGGAAATAGCAAATGCAGAGGGTCCGAGGCGGGAGCGTGCCTGGCACAGTCTGAGACAAGCAAAGGGCCGCGGTGGCTGCGGCACGGTGGCCCAGCCGTCACGAAGGAAGTAGGTGAAGTCAGAGAGGCAGTGGGTCAACGGAGACCTGGCCGTGGCCCGAACCTGCTGTTGGTGAAGGCCAGCCAGTCGATCCCGGGACCCGAGACGGAACAGCACGCGAGTGGCTTGTCCACGAGGCCCTCCACAAGGCCGGCCTCGAGCCCCCAGACCTTCCCACTGCGGCCCCGCTCCTCGGGCCCTGGCTGCTCAGCTCCCCTTTCCCACCCCCGAGAGCTCCCGGCCCTTCCTGAGAGGCGGATGGCCGCCGGACGCGAAAACAACCACACAGACTTCAGGCCCAGTTCGGCCAGGAGTTAGCTGGGTTGCGCTCTGAGTTTCGTGGGATTGTTGTGAAGACTTTTCTGAGATGGAGTTTATGAAAACATCCTGTAAACTGTCAAGTGCTATCCAGGGGTGTGTATTCCAGAAACGAACCCGGGAAATATCCACTGTCAATAGTGGCAGAACGCAAAGGAGAGCGTTCCGAGACGGCGTCACCCCAGGGGGGGGGTGAGAAGGCGGAGCGCAGACTTAAGAGAAGGGAGCGAGGCGCAGGGGGAGGGTGGGCGTCAGGAGGGCGGCGGGCAGCGTGTGGGGAAGACGCCTTTCCACCAGCTCTTCTTGGGGGGCATGTCAGGGAAGGAGGGAAGGAGCAGGGAGGGGCACGTGGCACCACAGTGGGTACCCGGTCCGCCCCGGGGTGAGGGCCCGCCCGAAGCCCAGACTTCGCCGGCAGCCAGTCCCCCCACGCAGCCGATCCTCACTCGTGCCCACAGCTCCGGACCCCAGCTCTCAGCCTGGTGCAGATGGAGGTGCATCCAGAGGGGGCTGACTGGAGAGACCCTCCCCTCCCACCTGTGGCTGTCTCTCCTGCCCCTGAAGCCAGCCCTCCTGTCTGCTTCCCTTTCAGCTCTCTCCTCTCCCCTCGCCCGCTGGTGCCCAAGGTCGCCTCTTTGGCTTTAAGCGTGGAGCTAACACAGCTGTTCGCCACGCCCTCCCTGGGTCCCCCTCCACATCTGCCATCGCTGGCACCAGCGTTGCTGGGAAAGGGCCCTCCGTAGTGGGGTAGACAGTGCTGATTTGAGCCCACCCGTCCCCACGCCCTGTCAGACAACAAGAAAAATGCTGGCATCGTGTGGATGACCCAGAATGATGCGCGGCTTCCAGTGTACCCTGAGCAGCTCAGGGCGCCCACCCTGCAGAGCACCCAGGAAACTTGGCTGAGCCATCCAGGCCAACCCAGTGTGAAAGGACAAAGGCGCCCTCGGCCAGGCCTGTCCCAGCCAGTGGGGGAGAAAGGCCACAGCGCCTCTGGGCAAGCCGTGGAGCTCCAGGCCAAGCAGACAGTGCTCATGTCCAGAGACAGACGGAGGCAGCAGAGGTCAGAAGAGGCATCTGGGAGGGGCCTGTTGAGGCCTCAAGCGCTGGCTGAATCTCCCTGAGAGCCCATCGAGCGGGTTTTGGGGCAAAAGCAGCAGGTGCTGTCCCACCCTCCTGGTGCCTGTCAATCACAGATCTAAAAGTGCTTCAACAAGTAAGTTTAAGGGGGCGGTAGATTATTACTGTTGCTACCAAAGACGCCTGGAGGTCACTGCCCCTGGGGCCCACGCCGACTGGTTGGCGGAGCTTCCTGGAGTCTGCGCCGCAAGGGTTGGCGAAGGTTTGTGCGGGTCCAGGCCAGCAGCAGCGAGTACCTTGACCTGGGAGGGCTGCTCGTTATGGATGGACGGGAACGCTGCAGATTTAGGGACCCGAGCTCCGTCTAAGTTGGCCCATTTCACACGTGAGAAAGCCAAGGGAGTGGAGGTGGCAATGGTGAACAGCAGCGGCCCCCGTTGTCACAGTTGAGCTGCTGCGCATCCTGCCCTGGGATGGCGGGACAGACGCACCCTCCAGAGAGAGGTGGGGGAGAGGAAGTGTGCGGGGAAGGCTCTGTGCAGATCCCTGTGGTTTCCAAGGAAGCCAGCTCCTGCTCCCTGCCCCCAGCCCTTCCCTGGGTGTGCAGCCTTGGGGTGACAGTGGCAGGAAAGGGCAAGGCTTCCCTGCAGCCCCCCCCCCTCGTGCTGGACTCTGAAGGACCCTGGCTGGTTTCTTTTCGTCTTTTTAAGGAAGAAAAGTTTATTTAAAAGTAAATCAGAGCCGGGCTTGGTGACTCGGCCTGTAATCCCACGCCTTTGGGAGGCTGAGGTGAGTGGATTGCCTGAGCCCGCGG
>NW_007232181.1:159731-177901 GCF_000164805.1 Carlito syrichta | reverse complement strand
AGAAGGAAGAGAGAAGATTCACCTCCCCAAAGTGGGGGAGGAGAATCAAAGCCAGGAAGCAGGGCGACAGCCGTGGCTCAAAGAGCACATGGCCACACCAGACTCTAGCAAGGCAATGGCCGCCATGGCTACTTTCTTAAGAAGCGAAGGGTGACAGGCCATGGCTCACAAGGACTGGGTGAGGGTCAGAGCCACGTTCTACTCCACGTGACACTGGAGTCAGCGGCACGGCAGTCTCTCGCTGTGAACGTGAAGATTTCGTGGGAATGTGATGCTCTCTGCATTCCTCAGCCCCTAACAAAACATAGAAATAGGCATTCTGTGATGCTTAAGGATTAGACAAATAAATGAAGACATAATACATTTCATTTTTAGAAAAATCCAAGGAGCAGACATCAACCTTCCAGCCAGGAGAGAGAACCCAAATGCATCTGTGCGTTAAGCTCTGTGAAAGTGTGGTGGGCTTGGAGTTGCCCACTCAGCCGTTCTAGCCAGGGAGCCCACCATCATCAGCATCGAGTGCTTTATGAGAGTGAGCATCTCAGAGCACATGAGCTGTCTTAACAGTTCACCATCTCTGTGGTCTGAGCAGCCATCCAGTACAGATTAGCAGGGGCAGGAAGAATGCTGCATACCTCACAGTCACTCAGGGACCCAGGCCCTCCGCGGCGTGGCTCTGTCTTCCCTGAACCCTGGCGTTCTCCCCTGGACCCTCTGCATCTACCCAGCAGATGAGAAAAGAGAGAGTACAGCAGGTCACAAGGGAGGTTTTGGGGTAAGGCTGAGACCACACAGAATCCGAGGAGGGACCCCCAAACTGACTTTATTTATTTACAGATCGTGTATTGGTTCCTACATGTTTAAACTTCAGTCACCTTCAAGGTACTCTTCATCGGATTCACTACACCGAGATGCTTTTTGCACTACTCAAAACGGTTTTTGAACTCATCAATTTCAATGCCTTTTACCTTTTTAGTGCTTCTGCCATGTTTGGTTCCCCCCCCCCCACCTCTTCCACATCAGCAAAATGTTTCCCTTTGAGGACTGCAAAAGTCACCCAGGGTGAAATCAGGAGAACAGGGAGGGTAGAGCACAGGGGTCAGGCCATTTTTGGTCTGAACACTCAGCACTGCGTGGGCTGGTGCCCTCGCAAATCACCCATTATGAAATGGGCAAATATGTTGGAAGAATCTTCAGAAGAAAAATAAATTCACTGACGCTGAATGCAGCCTCTGAAAACAACACTAACTGGTATACCGATGCTGATGGGTTCCTAGAACACTTACCTGGTGGGCAAAGCCTGTCCTACAAGGAGCCCACAAGCCAAGACAATTCCGGGTTTTTTGGGGTCCTTCTGGTACATTACTCCCGCCCACATCCTATTGACCAGAACTTTGTCGCAAAGTCTCACCGAGATCAAGGAGCAGAAATGTCGTCTGTTGGCGACTCATGAAGGCTTGTTGCGTGTATCTGGCAAGTCTCTGCCACAACGCATGATCTCGTTAATTCTCAAGAAAACCTGATAAAGCAGATACTATTTTCATTCCCATTTTGCAGATAATTGAGGCTGAGAGACTAAAATAATCCCTGATGTCCCACAGCTAATAAGGGAAAGAAGTGGGAGTTGGTCCCACGTCTGGCCCTGTAACACACGTTTTAAACGCGCTGAGCGACGCTTCTTCAAGACTGGCGTTCTGTTACGTTGCCTCTTCCTCCCTTCTCTTTCCTCACCACGCAGACCTCACAAGGCTGATGCTGGCGCTGTGCCATTTGGCACCAGGATAGACATCATCTTACTTGGCTCCCACTGCACTCCCGAGTGGTAGGTTTTGCTGTCAGCTAGGCTTCACCAGAGGAGACTGGGGTGAGAGGAGTTGTGTAACGTTGCCAGAGCAGACAGCTTGTGAGAGGCACATCTGAGCACAGCTGAATGTTGTTGTTGCTCTTTGGCCTAGAACTTTGGAAGGCCTTTCCCCGGATTTTTCTTAACGACAAAAAAATAAAATCGAATCCTAAAAAGCGCGGTGATCCACTTTCCCACGGAGCATCCCGAAGTGGCTGGCTTCCGCAGGCCAGGGCCCTCCACCACGGGGTCAGGCAGGCTCCTTCCTCGGCAGGTCTGACTGCATCCAAAGAGGCGACGACACGCACCTCCAGCAGCCTCCGGCCTGGCTCCTTGCGATCAGACTGGCGCTTCGGGGCTTGAAGAAGGTCTTCCCGGTCAAACCATCCAGGAGATGACGACTCAGGTAAATGGCAGGGCTGATGCAAGGCCAGGGAAGAACTCCAGACTCTGCGGGGGGTGGTCCCTCCGGGCCAACCGCATGACTCGCTGGGGCCGTCGGGTGCGGCCGGAGTAGCGCTAGAGCAAGCTTCTTCTCTGGGCGCCGTCTCCCTCACCCACCCTCACCCTGCCCGGATCTGGTCATCCTCTCTCAGCTCACGGAGTGTGTTCCTTTATCACACCCTCCCCAGCATCCAGGAGCCATCAGACGCCGTGTGCAGGTCCCCAAGAGCAGCAGACAGGAAGCAAATCTCATGGAAACAGCTGCACCGCAAGGAGGGAATTCATGACAATACCAGCAGTGCGATCTGAGGACTTGGAAAACTGGACAGATGAGAGAAAACAGCCACAGTAGAGTCGGAGTCTTCGGGGCACGTGCCCCTGCAAAACCTTAATCGTGCAAGCTGTGGTGGCTCTAGGGTCACTCCGTGGCCCCAGAGCCTGTGGATGCCGCTCCCTGTGTTCTGGTCATGCCCCGGCTGGAGTTATTTCTCTTGGCTGTAGGCTCCTGGCTTGCTCCCAAGGAGGTCCTCATCCTTTCCGTCCACCCCAAGTCCCATCTTCGTGAGGCTGACTCCGCTCATGGTGTCATCCACAGTGAGGTGAATAATTCTTCCTGCTTTAACCTTTGGGATTATTGAATCCCACACCAGTGAGGCGGCTGAGGCCAGAGGGGTCAAGCGACGGTCCAAGGCACACTGCTGGCTGGAGAGGAAGCCAGGACACCTGGGTCTCCTGCCTTCAAGCTCAGAGGGTCTCTGCCGGACCACATTTGGGTGTGCAGCTCCAGACGTGGGAAATGGTTGCGGTTCTGCTCTACTCTTCGCTTAAGAAAAATCCTGCCGAGATGCCTTGGCCAAGGTGCCCTGCAGAGCTTCTGGCTGGGTGCCTGAGAAGCTGGTGGTGTCTCTTTCTGCATCAGGTGAACTACAGACCCGTTCTCCTTCCCTTTCAAGCTCTCCCAGGAGCCTGGGCCCCGCAATTCCCCCTTTCTGTCCATCTAGACTATTTGCCACCAAACGAAGGAGCCTGTCTTCGGTCCTGGTTCCCGCAGCCATGCACTCAGCTCACTTCCTTCTGTGTCATCCCCACGCCCTGCCAAGGATCTACGATCCTTATGTCACCGGGCTCCCTTGGCCCTTCTCCACTTTAACTTCTAACGGAGACAGAAAATTATACTTCATCCACACACTTGAAAGCTTCGGAATGAAACTAGAGCCACAGGTGACTGCCTGGGCCTTGCCCACGCCGGACCCTGCCAGCCTCTCCCCTGCTTCCTCCCGGCCCTGCTCCCACCCACTGGCCTCTGGCAAGGTCTTTAGAAGACACCGAGCTGCTTTGCTTGTGATGTTTGGGATGTCGCTCCCTCTGCTGGAGCCTCAGCGCCAGCCTGTTGCCCATTGCCCACCCCCACACGACCTCCTGGCAAGCCCCTTCTTACCTCTCAAGACTCAGCTCGTGTGTTGGGGGAACCCACCCTGACCCCTACTGGGGTTGGATCCTCCACTAGATGCTCTCGGATACGTTATACTTTTCTTGTATGTCTCTTATCAAAAATGTGATTGTGTGATTATCTGTATACTTGCAATTCATCGTCTGTGCCCGCCAACAGGCTGCAAGTTCCACGAATAACAAGCAACAGACGTGTGTACGTGCACGTCCTGTTTTCTCTCATGTGTCCAATTTTCCAAGTCCTCAGATCGCACTGCTGGTATTGTCGTGAACTCCCTCCTTGCGGTGCAGCTGATACGGTGGTCCCTTGGGATCCATGGCGGATGGGTTCCAGGACCTCCTGCCGACTCCAAGATCCATGGATGCTCAAGTCTCTGACACAAAGCAGCGTGGAATTTGAAAATAACCCAAGAGCATCCTGCCGTCTACCAGAAGCCATCTTTTTTTCCCCCAGTGAAATCATTTTTAGGTTGCTTATACTGCCTGATGCAAGGTAAATGCTATGCAAACAGTTGTTATACTCTTTTGCTTAGGAAATAATTACAAGGAAAAAGTCTGTGCATGTTCGGTATGGATGCATTTTTTAAAAAATGATTCATGGTCGGCTGAATCCATGGATGCAGAAACCACACATATGAAGGCCAACTGCTCTGCTCTCAGGACACATAAGCTGATACGATCTTGTCACACAATTGCGTGCATCTATGTGAGAGAACCCACCACATGTGTAAATCCCGATGAAGCCCCTGCGCTGATGGGCCTATAGAAAGTGCTTGCTGAATGACTGAAGGGGGATCACAGAGCTCTCATCACAGCGGGGGATTGAGGGAGGGGTGTTCGTCTGCGAGTTAACTTCAGACCAAAGATGCAAAACCTAGTCCGTGTGGAAGTACAAAGCTAACTGTTATTTCTCTTTGTGACGACTGTGCCTGTTTCTCCTTCTTTCAAATCTATGTCTGTTTCCTATTGTCGTGTAGCAAATGACCACAAACTTAGCAGCCCAGGACAATGTACACGCATCATCTCACATTTCGTGTGAGCCAGGGGCGTGGGCACAGCCTAGCTGGGTTCTCTGCAAGCAAGATGTCACCCTGGGCTGAGTTGTGTCAGAGACTCGACTGGCGAAGGGTCTGCTCCCCGGCTTCCTCTTGTTATGGCAGGACTTGTTTTCTTGCAGCTGGAGGTGTCGAGGCAGCTCACATCCTTGAAGCCGGCAGCTGAGAGAGGCTGTAGCACGATGGCTGCCACGTGCTCATGTCACCACATGCACGTCATCATCTGCGTCTCTCACCTTTGCCACATTCCATTGATGGGAGGCAACAGGTAACACTCGGGGGTTGGAGGGCAATATATAAGATGTGAGTGTCAGAAGTCGGGGACGGGGGCCACCTTAGAGCTGTCCGCCACAGCCTTCTAGGAAGAAACGGTGTGAAGACACTGCACACATCCCATTTGTGGGAGGGGCCGTTTCTTGATACCACAACTTTTCGGCGTGGGCTCTTAAGTTGGCACCATTCTCCAAAGCCAAACTGAAGACTGAGTGGTTCTGTGAAAAGAAGGCCGTGTGCATGAGCCAGCATCCGTGTGTGGCTGAGGGGACGGCACGCACCCAGTGGAAGGGAGGGAGGAGCGTCCCTCGGACCCCAGGGGAGCAAGGAGCCAATGACTGCTCAGAGGGGGAGAGCGCCTCTGTTGGCAGGAGCGAGGGTCGGCAGCCCCCGGGAGCAAAGACGAGCCTCCACGCAGTCAGGCTCCCATCGCTCGACACCCCTGCTGCTCCTGAGCTCCGAGGCTACCCCCGCCCAAAAAGCAGCAGAACGAATACGTCCCCTGAGCCCACCTGGGCAGGACTCACCCAGCCTGCCCTGCACCCTGGAACGACCTCCCATCCCCGAGCTGCCTCCGAGGCACATTCCTACCTTGCTCCGGGCAGGTGGGAGGACGGCAGCCCACTCAGGCTCGTGCCTTCATTTCCTCAAAGCACACCCTGTTAGGCTCCCCACGGGGCTCTCTCCTTCCTGCCGGGGAAGGTCTGAGCCCCCTCCAGAGCTGCCCGCTGTCGCTGTATGAGAATAGCTCCTGGAGTTAAGTCGTGAAAACAGGACGCCCAGCAGGGCGAGTCCCAAATTCTTGATGGGACCTGGGAAGCTCTGTGCTTGTTGTGGTTGAGGGAAGAGGTCTCTGGGTATTCCGTTTAGGAAAGTTGCTGCAAGCCAGATGGATGAAGACCAAGGCCAGATGGAGCCTGGACCGGGGCTTTCTCAGCACAGCCGTAAGTCCTTTCTGGTGTTTTCTTATATTTCAAAATCTTGCTCTTTCAGTACTGAGCTGAGATTGGCGGCCATTTCCAAAAGCAGACCTCGGATGACCATATTATGTCTCCATCACATTTTCATGAACAATTCTGATATGCAGTTGATGCGCACAGCGTCCATGTCTAAACTCCCAAGTGGGATGGTACACTCTTTGAGGACAGGACACTTTGGGATGAATCACCTCTCCCCTAACTACCCCCACACAGTGAAATGTACAGACAGGAGGCTTCACGTGTCAATGGCGCAATCTGCATCCCAGTGAGTTGTGTGTAATTGGGTGGCATGTAAACTTTACGGTCCTTTTGTTTCCCCATTGTCTTTAAGACAATGTGTAGGTTCCCAGCAAGTTCTAGACCTTAAATTTTCATAAGAGGCTTGGCTAAGCAAGTTAGGGGTGCAAACAACAAGGAGGGATCTTTTTAAGCCTATTTTAAGAGAACAAAATACTTTGAAGTGCTTTAGCGTTACCTATTTTTACACAGATGGGATCATTAAAATACCCATGTGGCCAGCTGTCACCAGGCAAGGGCCTTGGATATTCTCATGCAAGCCCTTCTGACCCACAGGACTTAGAAAGCCCCTTCTCTGGTGAACAGAGCCACCCTTAAAGTTGGGGACTTCAAAGAGGCAACATGGTGCCCTGGCCTCAGATCTCTCAGCTGAAAAACCGGCAAATGAGTCCGATGACCCTCAGGAAGCCTGGTAGAAGAGCAGAGACAGCCTTCCTCTCCCACTCCCAATCTCCCTACCCCACCCCCGCCCCAGATGGGCCTCTGCTGTTCTGATGGCTCTCTGAGGAGCACTGCAGGTCTACCTGGTGTGATGGGAGCACCAGGACCAGAAGCCAGCGGTCTGGCTTAAGCGTCCCTTTCCTCTGTCACTGACCGGCTGTGTGGCTTGGAGCAATTAACCTGCTTGCCCTGACCTTCAGCTTCCGTCTAGATCTGACTTCCCTCCTGACACGCATATTGTGAGGATCAAATGCAGAGATGAGGTAATGGGCATGCAAGCTCTCTGTGGCTGTGAAGAGGTACAGGTGTAAGCTCTCTGCGGAAAGTGTCCCATCAACCAATCAGAACTGAAATCAGCACAGGACATTTCCCACCACTAGTGCGAGTCGTTGGAATTTGGCTGAACCTGATGGCGGAATCCTTGTGCAGGCACTCTGAAGCAATCTGGTGTCACAGCTACCTGTGTGCCACTGGGGGCTGCTAAGCCTGGATTTGAATAACTTTGTGGTTTACCTGCTAGGACTTCGGGGAAGATAATTTCTGTCTCCTGGCCTCAGTTCCCTACTCTGCAAAACGGTGTTAAACGTGGAAAACAATAAGACCTATGTTATGGACTAAATGCGCCCCCAAAACTCATGGGTTGAGCCCTCATCTCCGATGTCACGCGTGTAATTAGAGGTGGGGCCTCTGAGAGGCAATGAGGTCCCGGAAGCGGGCTCTCAGGAGAGGATCAGTGCTCTTCCAGGAGCACCCTGGAGTCCTCAGCACGCTGGGGGCATGCAGCAAGGCGGAGGGCTGTGCTGGCCAGGAAGAGGCCCACACCAGCCCTGACCATGTTGACACCGCGACGCGGGCTGCCAGCCTCCAGAACAGGGAGAAGACCCGTTCCTTTTGTGTAAACCACCCAAGCTGTGGTATTTTGTTACAGCGGCCGAAGCAGACTAAGACAGCCTGCTAGAGTAAAAAATAACCAGAAAGATAAAAATCACTCTGAGCACTAAAGCCAGAGAGAGTTTAAACCCAGAAATTCACCGCCCAAACCCTAAGAGAGCTGAAAGTCCAGCAAGGGCAGCGAGGCCGTTCAGAGATGAGCAGCAGCAGAAGCTGCTGCCTCCGGAGACTGCGACGACACAGGGAAGAGGCAGAGTCAGAGAGCCCGGCCGGGCACCCACCGGAGCTGAGCCACCGCGGGCCCGTCCGGGCAGCAGGAGCCGCGGCAGAACCTGGGAGCACCGTCCCTGCCTCCCTCTTCCTCCTCCCCCCGATGCTCCTGCACCTCTCACTGGCTGCAGCCACCCGAGAGCAGGTGCCTTCGGGACCTGGGCCCACAGACACCTGAAGATGCAGCTGGGTGTGCAGCAGGGCCGGGCAGTGAGGCTGGGCTGAAGGGCAAGCAGGCCGAGGACCGGCACCCCCACCTTCTGGGGGTTCGCGCTCATTAACTGCGACTAATATGCAGCATACGAGGGAGCCTGGGGATTCCGTTGAATGCACGTTGCCCCAAATAAGCAACCTCGTGCCGAGTTATGACACAGTTCAGTGAGTGGCAGACCTGAGTCTTACTGCATCTGACATCCTGCTCGCCGTTAGACAGGCTCACGTGTGCCAGGCGTTTTCACACGTGCACGCCCACTTACTCCCAAATGCATTATGCCGCCTCCACTTTCCTTCCCATCTGCTCAGCAGTCTTGCCGTGGCAGCCGAGGGCACCGGGATGCTGGATTTGGAACCTGGCCTTTCCTGATCCCGCGCCCACCCTAACTGTCCAGGGGAAGGCCCTGCCATGTTTCCACGTGAACCTATGCGCAGCCGCCATGGGGCACTACCCACCGGCCCCAGGGCCCACTCTGCTATGCCTCCCAGAAGTCACTCTCACTCTGAGCATCCTTCATCTCAGGACCGGCTCCCGGTCAACTTGCGTGTGAAGCCCAGACCCCAGCTCACCAGCCGAGCGAAGCACTTCCTCCTTCACACCCCGATGGGCACCCTCTCCTAAAGGATCGCAGGGAGACCTGGTGCAGATGGGTACACAGGTAGCACCCTTCCCTGCTGCTGGTCAGCAGCTCGGGAATCTGGACTCCAGAGGCTGGATCCGAGAGGCGGCACCTGGTGCGGCACGAGGATTTTTGAGCCCGAGAACCCTGGGTCCCTCTCTGCCGCGTCCTGCTAGCAATGGCGACGAGCACTTTCATCACGGAGCTCCAGCTTTCTCTCGAGCTGAAGTGGAGGGTGCAAGCGCCAACCACCTCTCAGGGTGACTTAAGCATGAGCTGAGACCACCCATGACAAGCCTGGCGGGAGTAGGGGCTTTTCCCAAAGGCTGGTCTCCTTCCTTCTCCTCCTCGCCTAGCTGACCTCGGGACCGAGGCCCAGGAGTCATGTCAGCCCTAGGGTAGAAAAGAAAAAAATCAGCGAGTAAATATTTCAGGACTTGTAGGCCACGTTCAGTCTCTGTCACATAGTCTTCTTTGTGTTACTTATTTTTATTTTTTACACACTTTTAAAAAATGTCAGCGCTGCAGGAGTGACTCTTCCAGAGTAGTGTCTGGAAAGGCCACCCAGACATGCGAGCCTCAGCCCGAAGCTGCCCCTCCCTGGTCCCTTTCTTCTTTCACTTCTCTGCTTCCTTACTTTTCATTGTATCCGTGTCCTTTCAGCCTGGGAGTGAAGACCCCAAGTGTGAAATCCGACAGGCCAGGCGCAAGTCCTGGCCTTGCTACTCAAGGTTCAGTAAGCGAGGACAAACTATTTAACGTCTGGTGGCCTCTGTCCCAGCACCTTCACCAGGACGCGGGGGAAACCCCTCCCTGGGATGGCAGGGGGGCTTGAGAGAGCGCGGATGTGCCTGCCGTGAAGCGCTGGGCACAGAGCTGATCTGAAGTGCTCAGGAAATTCACAAGCCAGCTCTTCAACTGGCAGCAGGAAATCAGCAACAGCGAGCCTACTCAGACCTCAGGAGTTGGCAAATGCTAGAAGTCAGCCTCCCCCCCACTCCCAAGCTGGTCGTTAAATGTTTACAGCACACCATTGACTCCTAAATGCATTTTCCCCGCACTTTCTTGCCTCCCTGGACCTGCTTGTCCGCAGCTCCACACTGCAAGGAATGAATGAAACCGGGAGGAGCCTGGCAGGAGGGAAACTCACAGCCGTCCAGGAGATGCCCAGGAAGACCTTCTCCGTCCCACACCTGTCTACCCACTGTGGCGTCCTTTGGTCTTGAGCTGGCCGCCCACTCCATTAACGCCCGTTATATCAGAAAGCATTTGGTTTTCACAAGGAGGAATCGAGACTTTCCTGCAAGGGCCCACAAGGAAAAGGCGGACTGCTCTGGGACCCTCCAAAACGTCAAGGGCAGCATGAGTGGGAGCTGAGGCGCTGCTGGATCGAGGGGCTTTAAACTACCAAACCCCGGAGGAAAAAGAGTCTGCGAAAGGAGATGCTTTGCTACGGGCCGCGAGCATTTCGAATAGAAATCTCCAGACATTCTTCTTCCCGAGAGTAGGATACTGAAGCTTTAATATTTTTTTATGGTAGAATTGCATTGTTTTCTTTTTCTTGATTTATCATCTTCTGGGCTCACGATTTGATCCAAGAGCTGAGGATGCAAGATTTAAACTCTTTTCAGAGACTCTTTTGTTTTGTTTCATGGGTTTTTTTTTTTTTCATCAATTTAACAAACTATTGAATCCTCTACCAGTTAGGAGTCGTACTTGGTTTCTAGCCACGGAGACCAGAAAGGACAGTTTCAAGAAGACAAAGCTTTGTTTTGCAGTAATGAGAAAGAAGTCTAGGGACAGAAATCTAAGGCTGACGGAAAGCTCGGTCTATGTCTGTTTTCCTCTCACCGTAGCATGGGGTATTCATCCTCAGTGTTCCCTCATGGTCCAAGATGACGACCAAAGCTGCATGTATCACCAGCACATTCTAAGCAGAGAGGTGGAAGATGGCTGGGGAGAAGCAGTCTGTGTGCCTCTCCAGAGAGAATGTAGAATTCCACCCAGCAACTTTCACGTGGGCCCATGGACCACCCATAGCTGCAAGGGAAGCTGAAACACGGCCTTGAAGCTGAGCACATCACCACCCAAATAAAGTCAGAGCTCAGGCAAAAGGGAGAAGGGGTGTTGGGTTAAAGGTAGCCAGCCGTGTGCAGCCTCCATAACTGCTCTTTGCTCAAACATCAGTGTTTGAAGGAGAGAGAAAAGGGGGTGGAAGTGGGAGGAGGGGTGTCTGTGTTTGAAATGCGAGTACATGTCAGAACAGAAAGGAGAGTAAGATATTCTGTGATCTCAGAGAACGTGTAGTCTAGTCAACAAAACTCTCACTCAAATACATGCATACACTCACACACAACCACAAGTGCAGCAGCCCTTAAGAGATGAAGCGAATGAATTAAAGAAGAACAAAGAACCAAGGTGTCCCAGGACATATTATGCCCAGTTCAGCTCTCTGTGCAGTTTCTCTCTGTTTGGCCCAGAGCTGTGTGTGTGTATTTGTGAATGCACATTTCTTTTTTGGTAGAGATGGAAGAAGAGGGAAGGTAAAATGGAGATCTCCTTTCCAGTTTATTTCTACTTCTCTCCATCCTCTGATTATGCTGAATTAAGAAAAAAGCATTGTAATGCCACCACATGTGTATGTATTATTCCCATGTACTTCTTTTTTAAAAGTTTTGTAGCCGGGCTCGATGGCTCAGCCTGTAATCCCATGCCTTTGGGAGGCTGAGGTGGGTGGATTGTCTGAGCCCGCGGGTTCGAGACCCACCTGGGCAGGCAAGACCTCATCTCTACAATAAATCAAAAAATCAGCCAGGCATGGTAGCGCATGCCTGTAGTTCCGGCTACTTGGAAGGCTGAGGCGGAAGGATCGCCGGAGCCCAGCAGGTCGAGGCTGCGGTGACCGGGAGCAGCCACTGCACTCCAGTCTGGGCGACAGAGTGAGACTCCAACTCAGAGACATGAAAAATATATTTTTTTAAGTATCAGGAAACAAGAGTAAAAATAAAATCATCAGGAAAAAAGGCAATGCAGAAAGTGGGCCCCTCCCACTGTGGGAGTTTTTCTGTCCTCTCAATAAATCCTGTTTTCAAAAAAAAAAAAGAAAGTGGTTAGGATCTAAGATCCCAGGACTTCATTGCCACTGGCTCCTTCCTTATTTGCCACCCAACTTTGGGCAAATAACTTGACGTTTCTGTGTTTTAATTATCCCACGTGCAGAATGGGGATTCTAGCACCCACCCCAGATCGACAAATGAGTTTGTGTATATAAAACTTAGAACAGGACGTGGCGCTTAGTAAGAGATGAGTGGGTGGTTGTTGTTTCTATAGGAAAACAAATTAACATCAAGATAGGGATGGTCCTCAGAAAGTATCCCATTAGGTCTTGCTGTAATGGCCACCCCTGTTGCCGCTGTTCTGCAGCTAAATTCCACTTTTTTGTTTTGTTTGTCTTTCCATGTGTCTCTGGTAATTAAAAAACACTCTAGAAAAGCCAGGTTAGCCCCCGACCTCTGGAAAGAAGGGAAAGGTATTCTCCATATGGGATCCTGGACTGGGCAAACCCTCTCATGAGCGCAGGCTCAGGGTGAGGCCATGTGGAAACACTCAGGGCTGATCACAGGAGAAACACGCAAGAGACCAGTGCTGGGGCCAGCCAGCCTCTGCAGGTGGCTGGGTATTTATCCAGGTAATCTGACCATTTCTCACCTGCTTCCAGAGGCAAGCAGAAGAGCGGCAACGGCCAGAAACCACACAAGCTTTCCTGACCTTGCTGTTCTGGGGAGAATGTCTGACTCCAAAACCCTGCACACAAATTGCTTCAGACCGCTGCTGACTGAAAATATAATTCTGGAGATAAGTTGCCTCCAATCCCATGATTTTAAATCCTATCAAAAAGGAGGCCTGGGAAAATTGCATAGAACAGCACAAACGACTCAGGAATCTAGGTCAATCTGTGGATGAAGTGTTTACGAAACACAGGAAGCTTGAGCCCCCCAGACTGCTCAGAATCCCTTGCACTCTTACCCCCTGACCTCCCTCTATACCCAAGGATCTGACCCTCTCATCCCCGCCCCGGGGCCCTCTGTGATTCAGGCTGTGTCATCAGAAAATGTCCCTACCTTCTTCACCTCCTCTGAGTTTTCCCTTTCTGCTGTGACTGTGCCACTGGATTCAGGAAGGAATCATTCGCACCATCTTCTTCTACAAGAATGGCATCTTCCGAAGCCAGACAATGCCAGCAATGCTGCTCTCCCTGCTGCCCTACAGAATCCTGACTCTCACACCTCATCCTTTCTTCCAGATTTAACTTCAAAGTCATGTTCCTTCGGCCTTCAGAATTCCCGGGTTCTTGAACCACTCAGTGCCCTTCCTTGTTGCTGTTAACTACCGACCCCTGAGCGCGCCCTTCTTCAGTGATGTTAGCACCAGACTGTCTTTCCACTGCTCTTCCCATCACCATTCTTGGGAGCCTCAACACCCATGCCTGTGTACGGATGATCCAACCATCCGTCACTCTGGCCACTTCGTTCCTCAACCCCCCACTTAACGATCTATTCCTTCGTCCCGCCTCATTTATCCAACCCCCAGTCATGCCTCGCTCTTGCAGTCATCTCAAAAATATCAATTTCAAGTGCCCTGCTCTGGTATTTCTAGCTCACTTCCTCTAAGTACTTTTACTCCAAAGGTGACTTCACGTCACCAAGGTGTCCGATCCACTGGCGCTACATCAGGGAACCCACTTGTGTCTTCTCTTCCTTCTTACCCAGTTAAGAGTTCAAGGCCTTTATTTTAATCACTTCTTTATAAATGATCTTAAATCACCAGCCCTCCTTCCTTCTGTAGAACCAGCAAGGCTAAGCCCAGACCTGATTAAATCCTGTCACTCACCTACTCTGAGCCTGCAATCCAAACAACTGAATGTTTCCAGAGAGAAAACACACATGATTGCAAATCTCAAGCAGGCACTAAAGGAGACAATCCTCAATTTTTTACTCCTCAAAAAGGTTGCTTGTCTCTCGCTCCTCAAATGCCATGCACCTGTGCCCTTCCACCCTTAACCTTGTCTTATATTTCACTAAGAAAATAGAAGCCGACTTTAAACAAAGAACTCCCTCTTCTTCCCACTTCCAAACTCCCAACCTGCCTCCATGGAGGTGCTCTGTCTCGCCTCACGTTCATCTCGATAAAGGGTCCCTGCTCCCGGCAAACGGGACACCTCTGCCTTTGCCCAGGACCTCGACTTCTCATCTTCTTCTCGACTCTGCTCCTGCGATGATCCCTTCTGTCTGCTGCCTTGTGGGTGTTTCCCTCACTGCTCGGTTATCCCAATCAGCACACAAGCACGTTCTAGTATCCCCGTCTTAAAAAACAAAAAGCTGCAGCCCCGTTCCGCCCAGCTCCTGCCCTAGCCCCGAATTTCCCTGCGTAAGAGTTGAGTGTAGTCACTGCTCCTGTTCCTCCCTTACTGTCCTCTCCATCCACTACAACGGGACTCCTGTCCTTGCCACCCTGGTGAGCTCAACAGTGCCTTCCATGCTGCTGCACCAGAGGTTGCTTGTCTCTTCTCACCTGACCTCTCCCTGTTGGAAATATTTGGCACGGTGGGCCGCTGCCTCCCCCTTGAGACTTTTTTTCCTCTCAGCTTATGTGACTCCGCCCTTAGAGCTTGCCTCTTTCCCGGCTTCTCCTGTGCTTGACTTCTCAATCTCGCTGTGCCCCAGGGCACCTTCTGGCTTTCCTCTCCTCTCTGTCCTGGTGCTTTCCAGCACAGCCACCGCCAGCACATGGAGTGACTGTGTGCTTGAAATGTAGCTGCTGCAGGTGGAGATGTGCTGTGGACACACAAACAACAGATTTCAGAGCCCTAGCAAAACCGAAGAGGAAAGTCTCTCACAAATCATTTCATACGGGTTGCATATTAAAATTATATTATGAATATTCAAATCAAACAGCCCGTCCCATTCAAATGAAGTTCCCCTGCTCCTTTTACTTTCTTCATGTGGCTGCTTTTGCTTGGTGTCGCTAGCTACTAGAACATTGAGGACCATGGGCCTGGCTCACGTGTGCGGCTTGCCTCCTCTGGCTATGACCAGCGCTCGTCTACTCGGCCTCCTCTGGGCCCCACTGTCCCGCACCTCTGCATGGCCTCAGCACCGTCTGCTGAAAGACGGACGCCCCTTGGATCTCGACATGCTCAGCGCTGTCTTTCCTCAGAACTCCACACTACTAGGTCCCATCGTCTATTCCGCGGCCCCACGTGGATATCTGCAAGGTGTCTGAAAAACCAGCAAGGCCCAAGGAAGCCGCTGCCCTTCCACTGACTGGCTCCTCTTCCGGTTTCCTCATCTGCCGGCAGCTCCAGCGGTAGGTCGACGTGCTGCCCCTGAGTCTTTCCGGTTCTTCTCTGCCTTCCTCAAAGCCGCTAACAGATCCCACTGATGCCACCTCCGAAACACACCCTGAATCCACCCACGTTTCTCCTTTCCACGGCTGCCAGTCCCACACAAACCCCTTCGTCTCTCCCTGGGGAGCTTGGAACTCACTTTTGCCTCTTTCCGCCCTGGGCCCACCAGGCAGGGGGAGTGTTGATGACTCATTCCCTGTGCCTCCCTGCTTGAAGCTCGCTCTCCAGCAGCTTTCAATCCCAATCAGAAACCAACACCAGGCCGCCCGCCCTGGGCTCCCGAGTCCTGGGTGATCTGCACCCTGCTACCTCTCTGACTTCCTCGAATTTCTTCCTCCCAGTCCCCACCACGTTTCAACTGCTTGACCCTCAGCTCCCCTGACCGGCCAACTCTGCTCCCACCTCAAGGCCTTTGGACCAGCCGGCTCCTCTGTCAGAAGGGTGCCTTCCCTACCCCACCCTTACACTTGCATGACTGGTTTCTCTTATTCGCAGCTTGAACGCCAATCCCTTTGAGAAGTCTTCGTTTCTTCATGATCGTTTAGTTTACTGATCATTAAACTAAAGTATCCCCTGCATCATCACTCTCCTTCTCTAGATAATGCTTACGACTCTGATATTTTTCTTGTAAATTCATTTATTCAGCTACTTTCTGTCTTCTCCTTTTAGAATATAAATGCTCCTCAGTTTATGATGTGGCTGCATCCTGATGGACCCATCATGCATTGACAGCATCACAAGTCAAACATGCACTTCCTCCACCTAACTGGTTGAACGTCGTAGCTTATTGCCTACCTTAAACGTGCTCAGAACACTTAGATTAGCCCACAGTTGAGCAAAATCATCTAACACAAAGCCTGTCTTATAATAAAGTGTTGAGTATTTTGCATAACTTATTGAACACCGGACTGAAGGTGAGAAACAGAATGATTGTGTGAGCACTCAAAGTCTAGTTTCTGCTGAACGCATATCACTTGCGCACCATTGTGAAGTTGAAAAAGTGTAAGGCAAATCCTTATTAAGTTGGGGGCCATCTGTGGGAGCATCAGAAGAGCAGGAACTTATTTTTGTGTTGTTTCCCCCCCCGCCATGTGACTGGTACCTATGACTGTGGTGAGCTTATAATAGCTTTTTCATTAAATATGCACCCACGGAATGAACTTCAGGACTACTTGACACTATGATTGGGTGTTATCTGAGGAGGCCAAAACAAAGCCCTCTGAGAAGCTTCTATTCTATCTCAAATTCTCCTTGGGATTCCTACGCCCTTCTTGACAATGTTATGGGTTCCCTAAAAGCAGAGTCTCTGCCTTTTATTTCTTACTTCGCGAGATACTTACTTGGCACCTACCATACTGCCAAGCTCACAGCTGGTGCTCAGCATATTACATGTTGGTTGTGCAGCCTGAAATAATAGCTAAACAACGAAAAATAGCACTGCTACACTTGACCTGTTTGAAACCACATTCCTGACAGATTTCTTTAGTGGTTACATAGCCAGGAACCAGAGTAGCTACCAAGAAGTAGACAAAAAGAACCCTGAAAATTCAAAATAGGAGTCACCAATTTCATATTCTAAAACAGATGAAAATTACAAAGAACAAAGTTCCTTAATCAGAGCCCTTTGATTCTTCTTTTGTGGAATGTGTAGAAGTTTAGTTGATTTCCAGGTCTGTCTAGTACTGTTTCTTTGTTAATTCAGTAGGTATTTATTATGTGGCTTCACTGCAGTAGGCACAAGCTAGAAATCCAGTGATGAAGAAAACAACAGTCTTTGCCTTCATGAAGTTTATAATTTAGTGGGGAAAGCAGACAGATATATTTTAAAGCATGTAAACTAACATGCAATTATAAAATAATATAAATGCTAAGTAATAACAGAAAGGAACAGGGTAGAAATTACACTGATCCTGGTGTTCCATGTTACATATTTTCATTACAAAAGTATGTGCTGAGCCCAGCAAGTAGATGCTGGGGTGGCCATGAGTGTGCCTCTGCACTTAAGCCTGGGTGACAGAGTGAGACTTCAACTCAAAAAAAAAAAAAAGTGTGTGGTTATTATGAGACAAAACAAAAGAATAAGAACAAATTTATAATCTAATTCTTCACCTTCCAGGCTGAAATTTAGAACCCAAGATAGAAATTATAAAAAGTGACAGCTGGCAGCCTAATGGTATAGAGAAGTTAAAAGACCAGATGTAGAAAGCAACATGAAACAAATAGGCAAAACAAAACACCTCAGTTCCAAGTTACTCTTAGCAAATAGTCCTAAAATATCAACTAGAGTCAAGGGCAGTGTCATGTCAGAGACCATTGCCACATCTAAGGTCTACAAGGAGGGCCCTGAACCATCTTGAAAGAGTAAAACATGACCTGAATTCTCTCTGAAAAAGAGGTGAATAAGATACATTGTAAAAATAGTCATCTAAAACTTTTAAAACTTTTAAATTGTGCTTTTTGTGTTCTAAGATATCTGTAACTACCCCCAAAGTGGCAAAAAAATATTCTCCTAGAAAATGTATAGTTTTAAATGTAGGTTCAACCTCACTAATCATCAAGGAGATGCAAATTAAAACCACACTGAGATACCACCTAACTCCAGTCAGAATGGCTATTACCAGTAACTCAAAAAATAACAGATGCTGGAGAGGATGTGGTGAAAAGGGAACACTCTACACTGTTGGTGGGAGTGTAAACTAGTGCAACCTTGTAGAAAGTAGTGTGGCGATTCCTAAAAGCTCTAAATATCAACCTCTCATATGACCCCACAATCTCCCTACTGGGAATATATCCTGAAGAACTCAAATCATTCTATAAAAAAGATACTTGCACACGTATGTTTATCGCATCATTGCTCACAATAGCAAGAATCTGTAAGCAAACATGCTGCCCATGATAAGAGGACTGGATTAAAAAAACGTGGTACATATACACAATGGAATACTACACAGCCATAAAAAAGAACAAAATCATGAATCTCGCAGCAAC
>NW_007232181.1:157081-159711 GCF_000164805.1 Carlito syrichta | reverse complement strand
ATACCTGCACATGTATGTTTATCGCAGCACTGTTCACAATAGCAAGAACCTGGAACCAACCATGCTGTCCATCAAAAGAGGACTGGATTTAAAAAATGTGGTACATATACTATGCAGCCATAAAAAAGAACAAAATCATGAATTTTGCAGCAAACTGGATGGAACTAGAGTCTATAATACCGAGTGATCTTTCACAGCAACAAAGATCTGAGTATCACATGTTCTCACTCAGAAGTGGACCTTGAACATCTATCATAACACTTTAAGAAAAGGATTGACAGTGGTGGGAAACTATGGGGGGCTCAGGGAGGGCAAGGGTGGTGGGATTAACGGCAGTCAATATCTGTCTGGGGATGGGGGGACACCCCTTATCAACAAGGGTGCCTGAATGATGCATATTTGTATACCTAACCCTTAACTGTACCCCACAATTTTACAATAAAAAATATGTTAAAAAAATAATAATAAACAAATAGACAAATAAATATAAATAAATAAATGGAGGTCTATGGTCTACTTCAAATCAATTTTTTGTGATAGGGTAAAGTAGGGTTCGTTTTATTCTCTATAGATGTCCAGTTGAAGCAAGACTATTTGTTCTAAAAAGACCTTCCCTTTTCCCCATTGACTTGTCTTGGCATCCTTGCCATCGGTATTTAATTATGAAACACTAAAAAGTGTACATGAAGTCCTCTGTGCATTAGAATGGCTTTTTGACCAATGGGGTACCAGCCACCTTTTTGATTAGTGAGTGTCCTAAATGTCAAATCCATGGGTCTTCGTTCTGAGTTCTTCCAGGTTTCTCCAGAGAAAGACTCACCTTCTCTTGCCGAGCCGTATGAGGCAGTCTCAGGCCTTCTGGGAGTGGGTGGGAGGAGGGGTGGTGAGCACCTCACCTCTCAATATGAGCTCCCTTCTCCATTTGCCATCTTTCCTCTTCTTTGTGCCCAATAAGTCAAAACTATTTGGTTTAATGTCACCAAAGAATAAGCCTCCCATCTGTTTCAGGGTTGGAGGAAAGATTGACACTCAACTGTGAAGTGGGAGGTATTGTTCTAACTCTGCTTTGATGGATTTCCAGCCAATACTCTTGATTCTAGACCACATTTGGGTTCCCACCCAATCCTTCAACCTTTTGAGGACCCAAGGGCCATGTGCTTGCTTATTGGGGTGTTTCCCTTTCCTATCACAGCTTATTTTGCTCTGCAGAGTTCTCGCCATTCCACTGTCTTCGGATATTACGCAGCTGGTTACACAAGTCTCCTAATTTCACTGAAGATGAAGTTTCGGGATGACTTCCTGTAGTCGTTGCTATTTTCGCATGACGTCTGTGAAGGAAGTGGGAAAGTGGTCTTTAGTCTACCACTTACAAATTAAAATTATAATTTCGCATCTGCAGTGGTTGTTGGGCTTGGAGGTGCTGAACAGAAAGATCCCGCTGTGATTCAGGTGAGGTTGAAGACGGTCCACACAACAAACGTGTTGTTAACTCACACGAGATGTCCAATTCGCTTGAAGCGTCCTTCAAGCTTAAAACGCTATGATGCTGTTGCCTGCTGTGTCTGCGCTACTGACTGGTCCTCATAACCTCTCTGGCCCTTACCATCCTGTAACTTTTTCTCCCCATCTTCCTTTCAACCAGCACTTTTCAAGCACTTATTTCACGTTTGCCACGGTACTAGAAAGTGAAGATGACAAACATGTTTCCAGCACTCAACGGTCCATATTCTAGTGACGGACAAGAACAGTAATTACATAATTACCATATGCAGAGGTAAGTGCTATCCTAAAGGCATGGCCTGTCCTTATGGGGGCATCTGGGAGGTCCACGTGATACCAGACTCGAGGGCTTCGATTTCAAGGAAGTTGCCCAGAGAAAGTTAATCTGGCATTTTGACCAATTGAGTAGCGAGTCAGCTTTCTCATTAGTGAGTGTCCCAAATGTGAAATCCGTTGGTCTTGGTTCTGAGGTCTTCTGAAAGGCAAGGGGGGGGTTAGTCAGGTTGAGGCACAGAGTGGAGGTTGAGGACCTTGAAGGAGAAGATGACTCGGTCTAAGACAGTCCTGAGGGCCACGGTCCGTCTGTGAGAATGCCGCCAGAGTAGCACTGGGCCTCCTTCTGCTTCCTTCCAAGTTCGTCTCCAGAAGCCGCCTGCAGACCCACTACAGAACCACCCGAGGTCACCCGTTAAGTGAGAAGTCTTGGGCTCCACTCCCATGTCCCAAGTCCTGATCTCTGAGGATTTAGCTTGGGAGTCTAAGTTTGTGGCTAACTCTGTGAGCAATCCTTTTGTGTGTGAAAATGTGAGCCTGTGTGTGATTTGCAGCTGAAATCTGGTAAACAGGATCCAGACAGAAGGCTGCTGCCAGCCACGCTGGGGGTTTGGGCATTATCCTAAGTGCAGGTCGTTAGCAGCGTCTTCCAACCCGCCCTCCAATGAGTAACTGAGGCACATCATGATCCGGATTACACACTGCGTCGCGCAGAGCCTTTCAATAATTCAGGTTGCTTCATTCCACAAAAGTAAAAGCAGCATAAAAAGAGAGACCAGGAAGTGTCACTGAGAAATGGAAGAAGAAATGAGGTCTGAATAAAGGGGGCCGGGACACAGAGAGAAGGGCGTGGGGGT
>NW_007232181.1:106038-157009 GCF_000164805.1 Carlito syrichta | reverse complement strand
GAGAGACAGAGAGATGAAGAGAGAGAGACAGAGAGAGGGAGACAGAGGTGAGGAAGACAGAGTGGGAGAAGGCAGGGAGACAAAGGGAGACAGAGAGACACAAAGACAGCGGCAGAGAGACAGACAGAGAGAAGAGCAGGGGATGGGGTGGGAGCGAGATAGAGGGAGACAGAGAGACAGGGAGAAAGAGACAGAGAGGCAGAGAGAGACAGACAGAAAAGACAGAGAGAGAAACCAAGAGAGACAGAGACTGAGAGAGACAGACAGACAGAGAGAGGTGAGGGAGAGGGAGACAGAGAGACAGAGACACACAGACAGATAGAGATAGAAACAGAGAGAGACAGACAGACGGAGGGAGATAGAGAAAGAGAGAGACTGAAGCAAAAGACAGAGAGAGACAGCGAGAGGGAGAAGCGGGTGGGGGAGATGGGGAGAGACAGAGAGAGACAGACAGAGAGATAAAGAGAGAGAGACAGAGAGAGGGAGACAGAGGTGGGGAAGACAGAGCAGGGGGAGACCGAGAGACAGAGAGTCGGAGAGAGACAGACACAGAGAGAGATAGAGACAGAGAGAGACTGACAGAGACAGACAGAGTCAGAGAGAGAGAGAGACAGAGAGACACGGGGAGACAGAGATGGAGAAAGAAAGAGAGAAGGGCAGAGGATGGGGTGGGAGAGAGATAGAGAGAGACAGAGTGAGGGAGACAGAGAGAGACAACGATAGAGAGAGACAGAGGCAGAAAGACAGAGAGACAGAGACAGAGAGAAATGTCAGCAAAACCCTAGCCTCCGTTCCTCCTTCCTTTCCGCCTCGTGAAAAATCCTTCCTCCCGACAGTCTCGCCCCGAAATGCCTCTGTCGCCACTGAGTGTCTGTGGGGATGGCTGATGCTTCCCGTCTTGTTTTCCTCTGCTCCGGGGCACAGTGGATATTTTCATTTTCTCCACGCCAGCCTGCCCCGGCCGTTGGGCGGATCGTGTGACTCCCTTCGGCCAGTCGATTGTGGGAAGGGGCCTTTATCACCAGTGAGAGAGTCTGTCTCACTGTCGCCCTTGCTGTGCTGATCTAGAAGAATCCTCCTGAGAACAGAGGCTGGAACCACCAGATCAAAGCAGCCTTGGGAGCCCGACCTGGGGGCAGCCTTCCTGGAGAGTCTCCGGAAGACTGAGTGGACTTTCATGTGCGAGAAAGAAGCTTCTGTCGTGTCAGAAGCGGAAGGTGGAGCCACTTGCTACCACAGCACATCCTGCCTTGTGTAACACCCACCTGCCATGACAGGCCCCTGTGAATGCAGCTTTGTCTCAGCAAGGAGTCCCCCACCCCCCAATCCCCGTCTCTGCCCGCCCCCTGCCCATCCCGGCTGACATTCCCATTCCCTGGTGCTGAGCGAGGGTGCGGAGGCTCTGTCTCCCTGTGCCCGAGATCTCCTGATGGCTTTCCAAACATCCTCACCACATCAGCGCCCCCTCCCCGTGCCAAAACCCACTATCTAATTTTAGTGAAATGGCTTGCACGACAGTCTTTAGAAAAGAAGTACATCATGCAAAACAGTTACATGATGACAAATAGTGAACATATTCGGCAGAGAGGAGATAGAGATGTAAACACAAGCACATACAACTGTAGTTCTGAGAAACAGGGTTCGTTTCCTGGATCAGCTCCTCTGTGCTGAATTTATCCAAAGGTCCATCGCCCTTTCTTTAGGGTGGCGCTTCCAACTGTCAGTGTGCATAAGAATCGCCTGGAGAGTGGGTTCAGCACTTGGATTCCCAGGCCCAGTCTCCAGAGGGTAGAATTCTGTGCGTTTGGGGTGAGACCCAGGGATTCACATTTTACTAAGTAGCCTCAGGCGACTCCAACGCGCCAACTACAGAAAAGAGCTTTACCGACTTTAAGCACTGAGCCTGAATGTTTACTCCTGATGCATTCTGACGCAGCAAACCCACAAGGACTCAGTGTTCATGGAGTTGAAGTCTTCATGAGCTCAGCTAAGCCTAATGAGTCAGTCTTCGAGGGTTCCAGAGAGCCAGTGCTGAGTAATCCCTGAATGGTGTGGCTTCAATCCTACGGGCGATAGCAGTTCAGAAAAGGGAGATTGAAGTCCGGGCCTGGGACTAGCCTCTGAGAGAGGCACCAGGAAGACCCTAGGATTGAAATGACTGTGATATTTCTAAAGGTTAGGGAGTTTTCAGGCAACCCCTTCGGGTCCCCTCCCACTGAGGGAGCTTTTCTATCCTCTCAATACATCCTTCTTTCAAAAAAAAAGGTGGGGAATTTTCATCAAGTGGCAGCAGAGAACTGAGTGGCCAGAGAGTTCATTTAGACAAACTAGTAATAGGGAGACAGACACAGAGAGAGAGAGAGAGAGAGAGAGAGAGAGACAGACAGAGAGAGAGACAGAGAGAGACTGACAGAGAGAGACAGTAGGTAGTTGCTCATGAGAAGGACTGAATGTTTTTCTGTGCCCCCACTACAATACAATACAAGCCATTCCTCTGCCGTGTAGGCCTGAGATAAGGAGCAGCCTGGAACTCAGCCTAATGACGTCCCAGAATATGCTAAAGAGAAGGATTTCCGTCTAGTGCCACCCAGGTACTAGGTCCAGCATCAGCAGAGAGAAGAGAGGATTCTTCCATCGGAGACAGGCAGAGAATGCCAAGCGTCAACTCACACCGCAGGCTCTCAAGGAGCACTAACCTCCTTCCTGAGGGTTCCACCTCCATGGCCGAATCACCTCCAAAAGCCGCACCTCCACATACCATCAACCGAGGAGCTAGGGTCTCAACGTGAGAATTTTGGATGCAGGGGTGGGAAACACACACATTCACACCACAGCTCTTACTTCAGGCCAGCCTTGAGACAGCACCTCTGTCTGTTAGGCTGGTTTTGACTACAGGTCACAGAAGTCCCGACTCAAATGGCTGCAAGAGTGAAGACTGCCTCGTGGAATAACTGGGAGTCCAAGGTCAGCATGGAGTCGGGAAGGAGTAAGGGGGGAAAGGAGGCTGGGGGCAACCGGCAGCGCCCGTGAATGTCTCAGGGGCCATAGGAAGCCCATCCTCCCCACAGGAACTTGGAGGGAAAATAAAGGCGTTCCTTGTCTATTGAAATGGGTTCTGTTACCTCTCCGGCCAAGTGTCAAGTTGGCACTAGCTGTGGATAAAAAAATGGAAGCTCGTGGAGGATCAGAAGAGTGAATGCGCAGCAGTGGAAGAGGCTGGAGGAGACCGTGGGCCCGGCGGTGCCTGGAGGGGTCTCTGAACCTGCCCCGCAGAAGCCCACCCTTCCCACAGACATGAGGGCTCTCAGAACTGCCTGCGTTACTACCCTCTCATTCCTGCCAGCTAAGCTGCTCCCTGATTTCTGCCTCAGCTCCTGGGAGGCCTCCCTCTGCAAGGGGCCACTGGCATTCTGCTGGCTGCAGAGTGAAATGAGCCGTGTGTCTTACTCAGCAGTCTCCCGTGAGCTCTGTCATTCTTGCCCTCCTCCAAAAGACGAGGCGTCTCTGAGTATCTTCATTGCCCCAGTTCTGGTTTCCGTAAGGAGAGGCAGACTGCCTAGCAATTTAGCACAGCAGCTGTGGAATCAAAGAGAAGGTTAGAATCTCAGCTCTAACAGCACTAGCTATGGATCTCAAAGCAAGTTGCCTGACCTTCCAAGTCCATGGGAGATGGAGCTTAACGCCCACATTGCACGCAGGCTTGCAGGCAGGTTTAAATGAGAGTGTGTGAGCATGCCTGGCTCACAGCCTGGCACGGGCTAGGAGGTGCTCAATGCATAGTGCTCTTCTGATCAAGGCTGAGAACCAGAACTCTGGCCCTGTGTAAAGTCACCATCTTGCTAGGCCCTGGTAGTCTGACAGCCAACCAGCCGCCCCTGGCATCTCCCCCACTGCGTCACGGAGATCCTTCCGACCGACTTCAGCCTCCTTATGAAACAACCTCAGCTGGAGGAAGATCAGGCCGATGGTGTGTGCTACCCGTCCAGTACCATCTCCGTCTTGCTGACGACACATCAGAGGCAGTGTCTGAGCCTGCCTGCACGCGCACAGTGCCCCATGGCCCACACGGATAATCCACGCAGTCTCCAGGTGGACCAAGACTCACTCGACACTAATGTGAGAGATGGACCCCGACAGCAGGAGAAAGAAAGGGGATCGCTTGCCCGCTGACTCAGCACACACTCCGCTGCTACGCTGACTCGGATAAGCGAGTGAGTCGTTGCCCATAACCTACGCTGGCGCCCTTGCATCCGAAAGAAGCATCACAGTTCCACCATTCTCTGATACAGGAAACTGAACCAGCAATCGCTCCTCTGGGATTTTCAGCCACTCTGATAATGATAAGATCTGTGCAGCTCTCAAGAAAACAGCCTCACTCTGTCCCCACCCTCTGCTACCTGCTGGCAGGTAGCAGAAGGAAGGAGGCAAGAGGGAACAGAAGGCCACGGGGCTTCTCGACTTCCTTTTCCTGGAGTTGAGGCCTCAAGCACCAGTTTGAAGCTGGCAAGGCACTGTTTCTGTAAAGTGGTAACCGAGGAATTCTAGGCAAAAAAAAAAAGAGAAAAGTCACCTTTGTGAAAACTTCCCAGGCAAAATGAAACAGAGAAGTATCCCCAAGAAGCCAGAGTTCCATCCTTTTCTCCTCTGTCACCTCCACATGATCTCCTCACTCCTTCTTCCGGTCTTTCTCCCGTGTGTCTTTCTCCTGAGCTGCCACGGGGATTCACTTGACCAGAATTACACCGTCTCCTCTGCCTGTGCGCCTGGGCTTCAGGAAACCCACAGGGCTTTGACTGGAAAGATGTCCCATCCAAGTACTAACCAGGCCACGCTGACTGGACCTTCCAGCCCTCAGGGCAGGGCCAAGAGCAGAGCCACAGGGACCACAGGTGGGGAACGGGAGGCCAGGGCGCAGGGGAGCAGACGGCCACCCGAGACCAAGGGCCGAGGCCAAACGTGCTTTGCTGAGAGGAGCCAAGGCACTCAGGGGCTGAGTGTGAGACTGAGCACGGGCTCTAAGAAGGACATGTAGGCAGCTAGCCGTCGAGGCAGGAAACGGGCAGGCAGGCAGCCAGGACACAGGGCCCCTCGCACAGGTGCGTTTGGCCGGAGTGGCCTGGACACTTGGAAGCAGCCAGAACCAGTGCATATCTGCTGAACTGTTTCTGCAGCCTCGACAGACAGATCTCCATGTTTTGACAACAATGCCCGTATCCTCTTCCCCGGGGAATGAGGCCAACACCATGTGGAACTGATAAGGGAACGTGTTCCCTGAAGCTGGATGGAGGTGACGTGCAGACAGTCCCAATCCTGGAGGATCTACACAGCCCCGAGGCCAGCAGGGTCTCAGCCCAACATGCCCGGAGATGGAGTCTGTGCAGGTCTCCAACCGAGTCCAGAAGCAAATATTAGGGACCTGTGCACAGAGCCTGGAAAAGGAGGCAGTGCCAGAGTGCGGTCCTGGAAAGTCACATCAGGTACGTGGCTGGCAGGGGGAGGTCTCCCAGGGCTCCAAGTGCACAACAGTCTGTGGCATCAAAAGGCCCAGGGTGCAGATCACTTCTCACCCTCCTGCAGCCTGTGCCAGAGATAAGGGGCCAGGCTGGAGAGTCGGGAGCATATCCGAGCACAGGGGTCGCGAAGGGGAGACGCAGGGTCTTAGCCAGTGGCCGCAGCTTGAGCACTACAGACGGGGCTGTGCCGACCCAAACACTCACACCTCTTTGTTTCTGCTTGGTTCTACTTGAAAAAAATAATGACCACAAACATGCTTCGACTGAGCCTGGAGTTTTAGGGGCGGCCTCACAGGGGGCCGAAGGCCTCGTGGGTTGTTTCCGCAGAGCGTGTGGGAGGTGGGCTGTGGCGGTGTTTCTGCAGCCCGCGGGTTCGGGCTTGTTCTCTGCGGTTGCTGGAAGTGGACAGTTGGGCGGGTGGCCGGCAGCAGAGGGCCGCGAGACCGAGTGCCGAGAACGCGGGCCTGCACACCGCCCACAGTCGCGCTTTCTCAGCGAGCCATTCAATCAAGTATGTGCTAAAGCCTGCTGGGTCCGGCCAAACAGTGGGAAGCCTTCGGGCTGACTGCCCGGAAGGTGGCTGAAAGCACAACCGTCTGATGAAGGCAGAGAGTGTGAGCTGCTCCGTTCCTCCCTCCCTCTGCTTCCTTCTTCCCTCCTTCTCTCTCCCCCTTCTCTTCTTTCCTTTCTCCCTCCTCCCTCCCTCACCCCTCCCTCTCCCTCCCTTCCTCCCTCCCCCTTTCCCTTCCTTCCTTCCTGTCATGCCATGTCCAGTGAACCTGGGCCAGGCACTGGGCTGTTGGAGAAACAAGGCAGGCAGGGCTCGGCCTCATGGAACTCAACCGCCTCGTCTGGAGAGCTCAAGCCCAGAAGCAGGGTGAAGCGTAGCATGCCTAAAGGCGTCTTGATGGCAGAGTCACCTCCAGGAGCACCAGGCAAGATTGGGGACCCGGTGACGGAAGGAAAGGGAGCCTCGCCTGCCCCGGGGGTGCCCAGCAATGTCGGGGGCGTGGACATCGATGAAGGAGGGAGTCAGGGGAGCAACTCAAGCGTGTCTTCCACTCACCAGTGTGTGGCTTCCGCTTCTGCCTTCCTCGAGAGGAGGGTTTCTTCTCGCAGATTGGGTTCTCACCTTCCTTCACCGTCTGATTGTGTTCATTGCTTCCAGCACCCATTGCGTTGCAGGATGCAGCCACACTGTCCAGAGCCTGGCCTGGGAACTCGCCGACCTGGCGCGACCGCCGTGAGCGTGGACATTGGGAGCTGGGGGAGGCGGCCCCTCGGGGGGTCTGGCCCCAGCCGGGTGGTGCGGCAGGCAGATACCTCCTCATTCACAGACGATTGCCAGCCATGACTCAGCCCTTTCAAGCTATGTGGCTTCTCCCCTCGGTGCCCCAGGTGCACGACTGGGCAGGTTCGGAGAGGTCGCTGGCTCTGGTCTCCATCTTCACACACCGTAAGCGCCTGCAAAGTGACAACTGAGATGATAGCAGCAAAAGTGTTCTGGAGTCTGAGGCTTCTGTGTGGAAGAAGGTGAGGGCCAACCACTCTAATACACTGAAAGAAGGCTTGAAAGAAGAGAAGACTGAGCGTCCGGGCCAGGCTGGTATCTGGGCGAGACTGGAAGCTGCCTCTATTCCTTGGGTGCTCCACGCACCCAGGCGGCACTTGAGGGAGGCCACCTACTAGGCCAGCTAGTGTGTGTCTATACTGGGGCCTCCATGTGTGCCCCGTGTCAGCTGGGGCCACCCAGATGGAGTTCGTTGGAATGACTCTTCCACATCTTGCAGAAGCTTTTAAAAGTATTCCTGCCAATCCTTGGGGGATCCATGTTGCCTCCAAAGTGCTCTCTTTGTTTCAAACTGGAGGCATCCAGAAGCAAACCTCATTCTGTCCTTCATTTAGAAGACAAAAGCAAAACAAAGTAAGTAAACTCCTCAACATGGAAACATGTGTATACAATAATTATGATTCTAATATCCCAACTAAGGAGTCAACAGAGACAATTTTAAGTTGAACGTTAGTCATCTCCCTTTTTAAGTTGTTCTGCAGTGTCCCAACTCTGAGGAACTTCCTGGGGGTTTGCCGATGGTAGTCTCCCATAATAAACTGTTTTCTCTCAATATCTTCTCTCTCTCTCTCTCTCTCTCACACACACACACACTCACATTCTTGCTCCCTCTGACCCACCCTTTCTTTTGAACTCCTTTCCTGATTATCCAAGGAACCTCAAATTCTTCTTCTTTCCCCTCCTCCTCCTCCTCCTTCCTTTCTCACTGTGCCTCACACGTACCCCTCTTTCCTGTCTCTGTTTCTCATCCAGAGGAATTCAGTGTGGAAAGACTTGGCTTTGTGTAGAGACAGCTTCTAAGAAGAGGGTCCTGGGATCCGAATGATGGTAGTTCTTGAATGGTGACTCTAAAATGTTGACCTCCAACCACTGCATTCTGGCCTTTGACCTTTACTGGGCTTAGGAGAGTTGTTTTAAATGCAAAGGCCATTTCTGGACAGTAACCCAAAATATACCCACAGTGTCACTTCTCCCCAGCTCCAAACCAAAACTCATCTTGGGTCCCATTCCCTGCTCTCCTTTACCTGATGAAAAGTAGCAGATCAGTCACCAATTCCTCAAATGTGAAGCTGAGAGGAGCAAAGACCAACCAACCCTCACCAAGCACCTGACACGTGCCACACACTTTACTAGGTCACCTTTAGGACGCTTACATGCCCTCATTCAAGCCCCTGATTTGACAGTTGAGAAAGCAGATTCTCTAAAAGAAGAAAGTGGGCCAACATTTTGTTGTAGTTAGTTGGTGTCAAAGCCAACATCAGTAACATTTTTTTTGACTTAGCCTAGTGTTCTAATGGGATTCATCTTCAAGAAAATCTCTAAGAAGGATACTTAGTGTGTGGCTTTCAGACAATATAGTAGGGTAGATTGGGAAATGTAGAAGCTGGAGAGAAGACTTTCTCGTAACTTTTAGAGGCATCCAATGTAGGTGACTATGCACCTACATCTGTCAACAGTATCACCCCGACAGTGTAAAAGTGGCAAGCGTCCATTGACAAAGATTTAGTATAGTGGTGGTGATCAGAGGGCAGATAAGATCTATCCTGGAGCCCGGCTCAGTGGCTCAGCCTGTAATCCCGCGCCTTTGGGAGGCTGAGATGAGTGGATTGCCTGAGTCCGTGGGTTCGAGACCTGCCTGGGCAACTTTGTGAGACCTCATCTCTACAATAAATCAAAAATGGGCCGGGTGTGGTAGTGCGCGCCTGTAGTTCCAGCTACTCGGAAGGCTGAGGCGGAAGGATCGCCGGAGCCCAGCAGGCCGAGGTTGTGGTGGCTGGGAGCGGCCACTGCACTCCAGTCTGGGTGACAGAGTGAGACTCCAACTCAAAAATAAAAAAATAAAAAATAAATAAAAAGATCTACCCTGGACCTGTCAGAAAACTCCAGAAGTTGGCTGGGCCAGTGATACACTGGCTCGTGCAGGAGCTTGGCGGTGTTTGGCTTTTGACGACATTTCTCCTCTGTCTCATGTTGACACTAGTACATTTAACTTTTGGCCCAAGGGAGCACAGTTCATCTTCCCAGAGTAAGTGGGCAATGACATTAGGTCTCTCTGAGATAATTGCGTGATGGAGTTGGAAGGGCTTCTCAGTTCTATGGCCTCCCCCAAGGTAGTATCTTTGTACAGCAAAATACCCTTCAGTCCAATGGCTTCACATAAGTTTGCAGCATCACTGAGGCGTTGCGGGGTCTCACGAGGCCAGGCCCTCCTGCAGGTGGCTCAGTTCTTCGAGCGAGCATGTAGTTCACCAGGCAGAATTGGCCCTGCAAGACGACCATTGGCTTCGGCCATCTGGCCCAGCAACAGGAGAAGCACTTGTCCCAGTCCTAGCCAACTAGAGACCTGCCATCTCTATGGCTAAAGGAGCGGCATATGACCCGTGCTGGGCTAATCCTGAAGTGCTTTCTTCAAGTATAGGTAATACCATACTATATTCGACACTTGGGTTAAGCTACTCTCAGTCCCTGTGACTTTTCCTGAGAGTCCTGAAACATGCGACACATGTCTTAGTTCAAAGCGTAGAGGATGACCAAAGGCCAGCGGAGCTTTATTTTTGTTTAACCTGAGCCACACATTTTTCTGCCACCCCTGCACGTGCTAGTCCTACCAGTGGTAAAGAGAAGGTGTTGAAAGGCGGAGTTCTCCCCTTGGTTACCGGAATAGTTTTGTCTCTTGCAAAACAGAGGCACCTTCAAATGGAAACACTGAGCAGACTTCAAATGGAAAATCAAATTCAAATCCAAGTGGCAAAAAGTCCCAGGTCATCTTTACTCAGCTCTGATATTCTTGCTTAGACTTAGTAGTAGTATCTAGCATTGAATGTACAATGATCGTTTTAAAGGCAGGGTTATGTCTTTCTCATGTCTGTAATCTTCACAATGCCCAGGATAACAGAAGCATCATTCATCCGGTCCCACCAAGGACTGCACCAGGTACCTGTCATAGACTGAGAAATAATTTTAACAGGATCCTAAACCATGAATGTTATTACTCCATTTTGCAGATAAGGAAGTGAAGATTCTAGAGCATTCTTAAAATAGTGCAACTAGTAAACAGCAGGGTCAGAATTCAAAACCAGGTCTTCCTCATGCTAAACTGAGGCTCATAAAATTAGACTATACTGTCTAGTACTTAGCACAACACAGGTAAGGAATACATTCTTGTTAAATTGAGTTGAAAATAAGAGCAGTTTTGTGAACAGCTAGAAAATTGCAATCATAAAGCTGATCGCTTCCAAAACAACATAAATTGGGTTCTGGTTATTTCCAGTATGTTAATCTTGTTTTCTCAACCAAAGGGAAAATACTAGGACACTGACTCCTTGGTTTATATAATCTGGTATTTTCAAAAGAGTTGTTGCAAACACAGTAGGTATGCTGGAAGTTTTTATTCAGTTAAAGGACCCTGAATGCAACGGGAGCCTCTAATGTTTAATGATATTAATCCTTCATAAGTGGAAATCCAGCAGTCACATGCTAGAACACCATGAGTAGTTAAACTCAGTGGAAAAACAAAAATCCAAAGTGTTGCTCGCCCTCTGCATCATTGATGAGGACAGTGCCAACCTTCTGTAAGTCACACAGTTAGTGGGGTTTTCAACACACCCTTAAGCCTGTAGCCAACCTCTCTGCCACAAGCCCGCCAGGGCCTGTGTTCTAATCTGGAGGCTGTTGTGACGCTCATGCACTGAGCTGATTTCATGTCTGCAGGCTTCACTATGCTTGGGATAACAGAAGCATCCTTTATCCAACCCTTCCAGGGACTGTACTAGGTACCTTTCATATACTGAGAATTAATTTTAACAAGATCCTAAACCACGAATGTTATCTCCATCTTGCAGATAAGAAAATGAAGATTCTAGAACACTCTTAAAATATTGCAACTAGTAAATAGCAGGGTCATAATTCAAAACTAGGTCATTAACTACTGAGAACCTGGCTCAGGTCACAACAGGTGGGAAGACTTTGAACTTGCCATCTATGTAGCACTGCAGACTCTCGGGTGTCCAGGCATGTCGATTTTCTGGCTATAGGGGCTGAATTACTGATTCAAGTAGTAGTGGGATGGAGGACTCCTGGCAAAGATGAGAGGTGGGAGAAGGAAGGGAAGGAGGTGCTGAAGCTGTCGGACTGGTAGGACCTCAGCTCTCTGGGAAGAGCCAACCTGCCACCTTGCCGTTGACCGATGCAATTCGTCCCTAACCTCCCAATGGCCTCTCCATGGGCCCCAGTGTTCAGTGGCTACAATGGCAAGAGACAGGTGCAATGAAGTGGAGAAAGGAAAGGTGATTTTAGCAGGAGAAGCTTGAAATGGTCCTTTACCCAAATCAAAAGATGGAGAAGGGAGAGGAAGAGGAGGAGGAGGAAGCAGAAGGAAACATAGCAAAAATTTTTTCCAAGTTCCGTGTCCACAATCTCCTGGTGAGATGGCCAGTACCCAGAGAGCCATCCTCGATCCACCTTCAAACAACTGCGCAAGGAACCTGGAGACCTAGATTTCATTTAGTCACTAAGGAGCCAGCTGGGGTGACCTCTTTGTCCTTCAGGCCTCGCTCCTCATCTGCTGCATCAAAGCGCAGGAACCGGCCATCTCTCGGCAAACATTGTGGTTAAGTTGACCGGGCAGTACTTTGTGAAGCAGCACGGATTAATTAAGTAAATAAAAGCTGAGCTGCTTTTGCAGAAGTAGCGGGGAAGGGCGGACGCTACCCTGGGTTTGCCATACTCACCTAGCCCTCCAGCCTCAGGGTCTCTTGAAAAGTCCCACGGAAGAGATGGAAAACTTCTAGCTTAATGATTTTTAGCAGTCACCCCAGAACTAATATTCTGTGACAGGTGATTTACGTCTGGGTTCTCACAACTCTGTGAGGAGGGTGGTGTCTGGAAAAACCTGCACTTCCCCCCTTGACCAAGTGTAGAAACGACCCTGGCTGAGAAGGAGATGGGGAAATGGCTCAGAAGAATACATCTGTCACAGATACTGAAATAGGTAGGTCCGGTCCTACTCTGCAGACCCATTACAGAACACAGAACCTCATGGGTTTCTCACTGAAGATGCCAACGGCATCATTCAGGGCCTGGACACAGAGTATCTTAGAAAGGATGAATGAAGTGTAATCCGTTGACCCCCACGGGAGTGTGAATCTGCCTGACCAGCTCCCGCTTGATGAGCAGTGAGAAGCGTCACGCTGCGCAGTGACTTTGCTGACCATGCAAGTGGGTGCATGCGTGTTTGTGTGTAGGCCAAGGCCACATTTAATCCCACAAGCACTCTTGTCAATCGCTTCCCTGCCACCTTGCAATTCTCCCAATAAACTCTAGAAAACTCTCTGTATCGCTCGCAGATTCTCCAAAACACAGCCTCACCCAGCATCTCTGAAGTCTTTCTTGCCGCTTTGTTGTCTCCCATCAACTGCCAGTTCTTGATCATTCTACAGCTAATCTCTCCAGCAAGGTAGCCTTACCGTGTGTTTAATTTCCCCCAAAGTCAGCCTCATCTCCCCATAGAAATAAAGCTCTCATGAAGTCAGGGGGAAAATGTACTCTGGAACCCATCATGGTATGCACAGAGTAGGTCCTGAAGGATGATGGAGCGAGCACTGTTCTCGGAGCCTGACAGACCTGATCCTGTCATTTTCTAGCTGTGTGACTTTGACTTAGCGGAAATTATCCTGGCCTGCTCTGGACTCAAAATTATTCATGAATAACTACTTTACAAGAACAAGTGAAAGATAAAGCACACAAAGTGGTGAGGACAGTGCCTGCCACAGAGCCGCTGTTCTCGTTATCCTCAAGCCAAGCATTGATAGTAACAGGTAGGTAACACCACGAGGAGCCATAGGAAACATGCTGAGCAGAAGGCCAGGCTTTGTGGCTGTCTTCCCTTGAGTGGAATCATGACCTTCTTCCTGGTGAAAAGAGGGCTTGCCGGTGGGACATCAAAGTTGAAATGAACTCCATGTGAGTGGTCAAAGGAACCTGGACAGGGCTCAGACAGTGCTGGGAAGACTTTCTGTAAGTCTGGAGGCTTTCCTAGGGGAAGCAAGGTGTAGCAGGAATATACCCCAAGGAGAAAGGACAGCCTTGAACTGCTTCAGTACAACCCAGCAGTTCTTGAATCTGAGGAGTCTCTTTTGCTGGCCTGGAAGGTGATAGGCACATTATGGCCTTGGGAAGCTAAGGACATAGGAGGTTTATCTACTCTTAACATTGGAAACAATGTCAAGAGCCCTCTAATCCAGCCTCCCTTCCCTCACTCCTGGACCCCGGCACCTCCTCCCATCCTAGTGAGTGTCGCTACAGCTTTTGAGGCAAGTAGAAGCTGAATCTAGATATTGCCGGCAGGCTAAGGTCATACTACCATGGGTTTGTGAGCGATAAAATTCAGCACTCTTTCCTATAAAGCCCTTCAGTCGCTGGGCCAGAAAACCCCCAAAGTTCTCAGTGCTTTGACATGAAGGGCTTAGGCCTGAACTAGATTCCAGCGGTAATGGCGTGGCTATGGTCATCACGACTGTGAGCTCTACCGACTCAGAGGCTGAAGACCTGCCACGCTGCTGATTTTAGGACACGAGCGAGGCCAAGCTCCTGAGACAACCACAGGGAAACCTTGCACCCATGTAGTCAACTGAAGTTGATAACTGCAATGATTCATACCATGAGAGCGGTCCACATGTGTGTTTAGTCCACTGCCGCTGGCTTTTAGAGTGAGAGCATAGAACTCAAAGTCCTGGACGGTTAAATGGATGTGGGAGCCTCAGAAGGGGAAGGGGGAAGGGCTGGACAAAAATCTGCTGTCGGATCCAATGTGCACAGGTGGGATTGGAGCGTTCTCTAAAGCCCAGACCAAAAACTAAGTGTATGCCCCAAAGGTATTGAAATTTTATAAAGGGGGGTGGTGGCAAGGAGCCCACCTCCAAAGGTGGGGGAGGGGTGAGAGCTTAAGTTCTAGAGCTCCAAGAAATGAGGACATCCAGGGAGACCGCATGCGTGTGGCTGGGGAGATGAACCGTCAGGAGAGGATGAACTGCACGTTGCTACAAGGAGGTCTGTCCCCTGAGTGGTCTGTCCCTGATCTCGTCTGGGTGGAAGTGGGGACGTCGGCCAGCAAATATGTGAGGAGCTGCTAAGCCTCACTCATAACTCAAGAGATGCAAATCAAAACAGCAATGAGACACCCATTTTTTAACCTATCAGATTGGCAAGAATTTAAGTTTGATGATATCCATTGCTGGCAAGGAAGTGAGCCAAAGTCATTTTCGTGCACTTTCCATGAAGTGTAAGTTGATACAAGCTCCTGGAAGATAATTTAGTGTTCTATATCATAATTAAGCGGGCATGTAACTTTCCTGCTAATTACTCCATGGTGTGGTTGTATTTGCAAGAGCCTGTCAACATGCCTGTATTAGGAGAGTCTTGGCTATAGTTGATAAGAGAACAACAACAATAGAAGCAACCCAAACATCTAACAGGAGGGAACCGGTGAAACAAATTTTAGGGCATCCAAAATATTCGACACTTGAGTTAGACAGATGGAGCTGAGAGTCTGGGGCGAGACCAAGCACAGATGCAGAAGAGGAGGAAGCTTTGCAGAAAGAGAGCTCAGGGAAATCAGCTGTGAGAACCGGTCAGCACATGCAGGTGAAGACACTATAGCCATTCAAAAGGGTTGGAGGAAACGGTGCCCAGCATTCACACAGGGCTGGGAATAGTGCCGGTTCCCATCAACTAGACTGAAAAATAGTACAATTCACAGGACTGTAGGCAGAGTATTCCGAAGGGGCTTGGAGTAGTGGGGAGTATTTAGCCCTAGATTAGACATAGCTCTGATCCTACCTGACAATCTTTGCAGAAAGGCACAAATAGATCAAAAAGTTTCTAAGTAACTTGCCTAGTATGTCCCAAAGCAAAGCTAAAGAGTATGTATTTATTTATGTTTTAACTTTGTGTACTCTCTTAGTACACTATAATTTTATTACTTTCAACAAAACTATTGCTCTGTACAAAATTTATCATACAAGACATTTAAATAAAGATGAGTAAGACCCAACACTTTCCCCTCAAAGAAACTGTAGTCTAGAACATAAGACTTCAGGTAAACACGAGAGTAGCTAATGTGGTTAACAGAGAAATCGATTTTTAAAATCTTCATGAGACAGTAAAAAAACATGGGACCAGCCTGTAAGATACAAACCATGCAGCACCCATCAAGGTAAAATCTACGTTGTCTGGCATTTAGTCAAAGATGACCAGAAATTCAGAGATGCAGGGAAATACAGTGGATAATGAGGAGAAAAATCAATTGCTGCAGAACTGAAGCAGGTGTGAGAATTATCAGACAAGAGCTTTGAAACAGTTGAAACAATTACATCCTATATGTTCAAAATGTTAAAGAAATTGAGGATATGAAAAAGGACCAAACAGAACTTCTAGAGACATACACATCACATCGAGCCACTGAAACACTCCTGTGCTGCTAATGGAAAGGTAAGAGAGTGTGCCACTTTGGAAAACAGTTTGGCAGTTCCTCGAAAAGTTAAACGTACACCTACCATATATTCCAGCTAATCTACTTCTAGGTATTTGTCCAAGAGGAAAGAAAGCCTGTGTCCATACAAAGGTTCAAACACAAATGCTTATAGCAGCTTTACGTGTAATAGTAAAAAGCCAGAAACAACCCAAATATCTGTCAATGGGTGACTGGATAAACCAACTGACATATCCATATGATAGTATGCTATCCGCGATAGAGAGGAATGAACTGCCGACGTGCTTTGACAGATCTCAAAATAATTATTCTAGGTGGAAGAATCCTAAGAGAAAGGAGTACACCCTCTACGGTCTCACTCACAGAAAACTCTAGACAAAAAAAAAAAGCCGGGCTCGGTGGCTCAGCCTGTAATCCCGCGCCTTTGGGAGGCTGAAGTGAGTGGATTGCCTGAACCTGCAGGTTCGAGACCCGCCTGGGCAGCAAGACCTCATCTCTACAATAAATCAAAAAAATCAGCCGGGCGTATAATTCCGGCTACTTGGAAGGCTGAGGCGGAAGGATCGCTGGAGCCCAGCAAGCGAGGCTGCGGTGGCCGGGCGACTGAGTGAGACTCCAACTCAAAAAAAAAAAAGAAAATATTTGCCGGGCTCGGTGGCTCAGCCTGTAATCCTGTGCCTTTGGGAGGCTGAGATGAGTGGATTGCCTGAGCCTGCGGGTTCGAGACCCGCCTGGGCAGGCGAGACCTCATCTCTACAATAAATCAAAAAATCAGCCAGGCGTGGTAGCGCGCACCTGTAATTCCGGCTACTCGGAAGGCTGAGGCGGAAGGATCGCCGGAGCCCCAGTGGGTAGAGGCTGTGGTGGCTGGGAGCGGCCACTGCACTGCAGTCTGGGCGACAGAGTGAGACTCCAACTCAAAAAAAAAAAAAAAGAAAAAAGAAAACTCTAGATAGAATGGTGACGGAAGCATCAGTGGCTGTCTACGGATGAGGGAAAGAGGTGGCTTGGAGGGAAAGGGAAAGACTTGAAGATGTTTTTGTGGGGTGAGAGACATGTTCTTCAAGGGGATTGCAGTGATGACTTCGTGGATGTTCACATACGACAGAACTTGTCAACTGTATACTTTGAATATGTGCAGTTTATTGCATGTCGAGCGCATACCAATAAAGCTGTTGAAAATCAAAGAAAAAGGCAGGGCTATGAGTGCTGACGAGGGAAGACCTTCATGATATATTAGCCACTGAAAAAAATGCAAAGCCGTGCATATGACAAGTTCCCTTTGGGTCATTCGACCCATATCTACACTGTATAGTGGTACCTGCATAAATTTTTTTCTGGAAAGATAAACAAAAATGAACAGTGATTGTCTTAAGGAGATAGCCTAGGGATAGAAGGAAGTCTTCGTTTTAATATCTTTTAAGCTGTTCAAATTGTCTTACAAAAATGTATGCATTTTATTTAAAGCAAATATTAGCTGGGGTTTCATGAGCAGTAAATTGAGAAGTGTTTTTATTTTTCGGTATAGAATATTTAAAGTCTATTTTGAAAAAAATAGAGGTACAGATTCTTTGGAAAGCTGTCTGGCAGGTTCTTAACGTGTTAACATAAACTTACAATAAAAGTTATCAATTTCACTCCTATATATCTACCCAAGAGAGATGAAAACATATATCCACACAAAAGCATGTACTGAATGCTCATAGCAGTATTCTTCATAACAGTGAAAAGCATCCACCAACTGGTGAATATATAAATAAAATATGGCATTCATGCCATGGAATAATACCTTTCACAACTGAAAGGGACAAACCACTAATACGTGTCACAACACAGATGAAGCTCAAAAACAGTAAGTTAAAGAAGGTGAACACAAAAGATTATGAATGGTGATTACATTTATATGAAATTCTAGAAAAGCCCAAACGGATCCAAAGTCAAATTTGTAGAGACAGAATGTAGGTCAGTAGTTTCCTAAGACAAGAGGTGAGAACAGGGAATAATTATAAGACCGTAAATAGAAACTTTTTTAGTGACGGAAATGTTCAAAAATGGGCGACAATCATACAACTCAATAAGGTTACAAATGTCATTGAACCGTAGACTTACAACGGCTGGATTTTCTGGTATGTGAAGTACGCCTTGATTGTAGATGTTAAAAACACAAACCAAACACCCTGAAGCCAGGAATCGAGGCAGTAGCTGCAGAAAACGCTTGCGTTTCCCATTCAAGCAGATGGAGCTATGTCCAAGGACTAAGGATGCAGAAGGGCCTCGAAGCTCTCGGGGCTGAAGTCAGTGGCCTCCGGACCGCCTTGCACGGGTGCCGCGGCTGCTCCCGTGAGTGGGTGCAGACAATCGGGCACTGTCTGCTTTGGGTGGCTTGTTCCGTCATCTTCGTTTCAGAAGCTGCACAAAAGGAACTGGCACGTGCCCAGGATGTGCGCAACAGCCCGGAGGGGTGGCATACAGCAGTGAAGGAAGCAGCCCCCCACCCCGCCCCCAGCGTCCGACAGATCTGGCCTGGGTCCCAGCCTCGTTACTCTCGCACTCCTGGGGTCTTTGAGACCGCCATGCGATGCTGTGTCTGAGGTGTGTGGCGCGCTTTCGTCCGTGGGTCCTTGAAGCACCGGGATTGGCTTGCACTGACTCATCTAAACCCTCTTACCGGGTCCTGCTACTACCCGATCACTCACAAGTTGGCAGAAGTGAAGGTGCTGAGGCAGCAAACAGACAAAGACGTCTGCTCTGATGGGAAGCGGCCTCTTTCTCCAAAACTTTCTGTGCTGTGGGTTAGGAGTCCTAAGACATCTGGATTTTGTGGATGGACAGGTGGATAAAATAATTTGGAGGGCTAAAAATATGGTCAACATTTGATTTTTAATTAAGTTTTTACTGAGAACATGGCAGAATCACATGCAGTTATAAGAAATAAAACAGCTAAAACTTGTGCATGCCCTGTATCGTTTCTCTCAATGAGAACATCTTGCAAAACTATAGTACATTTTACATAAAATCCATGATCTGAGTTAATTTTTGTAAAATGCATGAGGTTTAATTAAAGTTCATTTTTCCCCACGAGTATCCAATTGCCTCAGCACATTTCTAAAAAGTCTATCCTTCCTCCATTGAATTGTGGTTGCACCTTTGTCAAAAACCGGTTGAGAATATTTATGTGCCATCTTGGGTTCTCTTACCTGTTCCGTTGATGTGTGTTTATTCTTCTGCCAACACCACCTGGATTTGATTATTGCAGCTATGTGTTAGTCCTCAATGTCAGGTAGACTGGTTCCTCCCACTGTATTCCTTTGCAAGATTATTTTAGCTTTCCTAGGCTAGGCATCTTTCCATATACATTTTAGGGTGTTTGTCTATGTCTACAAAAATCTTGCTGTGATTTTTATAAGAATTACATTAAACCTATGGATCAACTTAGGGGAACTGATATCTTTACTATGTTTAATCTTTAATCCATAAATACCCTGTTTAGGTCCATTGATTTAGATCTTTGATTTCTTTCATCAGAATTTTATGATTTTCACCATACAGATTCTATACGTGTTTTGCTTAATTTTTACCCAAAGTATTTTATTTTCTTTGAAACAACTGTAAAAGATATCATGTTTTTTATTTCAGTCTTCCCATGTTCATTGTTAGTGTAGAAGCATGATTGATTTTTGCTTGCCGACTTTGTATCCTATGACCTTGTTGAACTCACTTATTAGTTCTAAAGTTCCTTGGGATTTTCTACATAGACCATTACATTATTCATAAATAAAGACACTTTTATTTCTTCTTTTCCAATATGAATGCCTTTATGTATTTTTCTTGCCTTAGTGCTCCAGCTAGAACTTCCAGTCTCATGCTGAATAAGAGGGTCGAAGACATCACTGCCTTGTTTCTGATCTTAGGGAGAAAACATTCCAGCTTTCATCCTTAAGTATGATGTTAGCTGTAGGGTTATTGTGGACGCTCTTATCAAGTTGACGTAGTCCCCTTTGTTCCTAACTTGTTTCATTTTTATTAAGAATGTTAGATTTTGTCAAATGCTTTTGCTATGACAATTGATATGACCATACAATTCTTCTTATTGTTAATTCTTCTGCTGATATCGTGGATTATATTGATTAATTTTTTAATGCTGAACCAGTCTTACACACTCATAATAAATCCCATTTACTCAATGTACTTTATTATTTTTATACATTATTAGATCCAATTCCCTAGTATTATCTTGAAGATTTTTGCATCCAAGTTTGGAAGAGATATTGGTCTGTCGTTTCCCACTTTTTTTTTTTGTATTATCCTTCTCTGACTTTAGTATTAAAGTGACACTGACCTCATGAAACAAGTTGAGACATAATCCCTCTTCTATTTTCTCAAAGAGATTATTAAAATTGATGTTGTCTTCTTTAAAGTTTTGATAAAATTCTCTAGTGATGACATCTGGTCTGAGGATTTCTTTTCCAAGGGCTTTTTAATTGAAAATTTGATTTCTTTAATGGCTCTAAAACTAAGCAGGTTATGTGTTTCATCTTGGTTGAATTTTGGTCATTTGGGTTTGGAGAAATTGGACCATTTCTTCTCCCCCGTTTTTTGTTTTTTGTTTGTTTTTTGGTAGAGACAAGGACTCACTATACTGCCTAGGCTGGTCTTGAACTCCTGGGCTTAAGCAATTTTCCTGCCTTGACTTCCCAAATTTCTGGGATTACAGGCGTGAGTCATCACACCTGGCCTAGCCCATTTCTTCTAAATGGGTGGACTAATATACCTGAATTTGTTTTAGTATACACTATTATTATTCTTTCAGTGGCTGTATGATCTGTAATGATAGCTTCTGTTTAATTTCTGACATTAGTGATTTGATCTCCCTTATTTCTTTAGAAGTCTAGAAGTAGGAATTGTAGTTTGTCAGTGTTTTTTGTTTTTGTTTTTGTTTTTGGAGCAAGGCTGGAGTGCAGTGGCACAATCACAAATCATTGGGAACTCCTGGGCTCAGGCGTTCGTTCAGCCTCAGCCTCCTGAGAAACTGGGACTACAGGCACACGCCACAATACGTGGCTTAGTTCATTAGATTTATTGGCATTTTTGAAGAATCAAGCTTTGTTTTCATTGATTTTTTTCCCTACTGTTTTCCTCTTTTCAGTTCTGTTGATTTTTGCCCTTGTTTTGTTGTTATCTCTTTACTCTGCATGCTCTGAATTTATTTTACTCTTCTAAATTCTTCTTTTTTTTTTTTTTTTTTTTTGAGTTGGAGTCTCACTCTATCGCCCAGACTGGAGTGCAGTGGCCCCTCCCGGCCACCGCAGCCTAAAATGTGGGAATTTAGGCTATTGATTTCAGAGCATTCTTCTTTTGTGATGTAAGCATTTAATGCTACAAATACTCCTCCCAGCACTGCTTTAGCTACACCCCACACATTCTGATGTGTTTCATGTTCATGTTTATTCAGTTTAAAGAACTTCTTTGTATCCATTGAGGCATTCTCTGTGACCCGTAGTTTATTTAGAATGTGTTGTTTAAGCCAGCTCGGTGTCTCAGCCTGTAATCCCGTGCCTTTGGGAGGCTGAGGTGAGTGGATTGCCTGAGCCCGCGGGTTCGAGACCCGCCTGGGCAGCGAGACCTCATCTCTACAATAAATCAAAAAATCAGCCGGGCGTGGTAGCGCATGCCTGTAATTCCGGCGACTTGGAAGGCTGAGGCAGAAGGATTGCCGGAGCCCAGCGGGTCGAGGTTGCGGTGGCCAGGAGCGGCCACTGCACTCCAGTCTGGGTGACAGAGTGAGACTCCAACTCAAAAAAAAAAAAGAATGTGTTGTTTAATTCTCAGTGTTTGAAGAATTTGTCTGTTTTTTAATTGATTTTCATTGATTTCTAGTTTGATTTCATTGTGGTGTCAAAGGAATTACTATCTGGTTTCAATTATTTTAAACGTGTCACACTTGTATGACCCAAAATAGGGTCTGTCTTGGTGAATGTTTCATAGGCACCTGAGAAGGCTCTATTCTGTTGATGCTTCATACAGTGTTCTATAAATGTCAGTTGGATTCTGTTGGTTGATGGTGCTGTTGCTTTTTGGATATTGTTGTTAGTTTTCTATCTAGTAGTTATATCCGTTGCTGAGAGTGGAGTATGAAAGTTTCCCACTGTAATTGTAGGTTTATTTATTTCTCTTTTCAGCTCTGTTAACTTTTCCTTCACGTCTTTTAAAGCTCTCTTGTTTGGTACACATTTAAAATTACCACGCCCTCTTGAAGGGTTGATCTCTTTACCATTCTGTAATGTTCCACTTTGTCCCTAGAAATTTTTTACTCTCAAGTCTACTTTTTCGGGTATTATCCGAACTGCTCCTGGTTTTATTTCCCCCTTAATGTTTGCATAATAAATCTTTTTCCATTCTTGTATTTTTACCTTACTGGATGTATTTGAAATAAATTTCTTATAAACAGCATATAGTGGGGTGATTTTAAAAAAATTTTTTTATGCCAGTGCATGTCTTTTTATTGGTATTTAGACCATTTACATTTAAAACATAATTCTTTTATTATTGATATGCTAGAGCTTAAGTTTGTCATTGTGTTATTATTATTATTTTATTATTATTATTTGTCTTTGCAGGGAGGCCTGTTCTTCCCATTTTTCTCTTTCTCTTTTCTTGCCTTCCTGGATTACTTGAACATGTATTAGAATTCTATAATGCCTTAGGTGTTTTTAACATAGATTTTTAAGTGTTTTTAACCTAGATTTCTTAGTGGTTATTGCAGGTAGTACTAAGCACACATGACATCACAGCTTACTAGTGTCTACATTTGTTCACTTCCAGTAAACTATTAAAACTTTGCTTCCATTAAGGCCTCTTCACCATGCACACATTTTAAAGATCATTTTCTCAACCATGTGCTCAACATCTCACCACAACAGATGCTGCTGAAAAGTTTGTTTCGGTCATCAAATATGACTTATGAAACCCATGAGGGGCATAGTCTATTACATTGACCCCACTTCTGCCCATTCTACCATTCTTTCTGAAGTCTTAAACCTTCTTCTTCCGTCATTTCCTTTCTGTTACAAAAACTTTCTTTAGCCATTCCTTGAGTACAGAATGCTAGTGACAAATTCTCTGTTTTCTTTTGTCTGAGAATGTCTTTATTTCCCCTTCATGCCTGAAAGATAGTTTCATCAGTTGTAGAGTTTTCAGTTGGTAGTTCTTTTATGCGGTACTTGAGAAATTTTGTGCTACATTTTTCTGAATTAAAAAAAAATCAAAATTCAGATGGATGTTCCTGTATAAATGAGGCTTCATTCATTCTCTTTCATTGTTTTAAAATTTTTTTTCTTAGTATTTACTTTACAAAAGTTTTATGCTGTGTTGTGGCATGGATTGGTTGGGTCTTACCTTATTTGGGGTTTGTTCAGCTTGTTGAACAAGCTGTAGGTTTACATTTTTTTCCTAATTTGGAAAGATTTCAGCCTTTATTTTTTTCGAATGCTTTTAAAACGCACATTCTCTCTCATTCTGGGACTCAGATGACATGAGTGTTAGGAAATTCTATTGCTAAACTCTGTAAATGGGAATGGGCACATAGACCAATGGAACAGGACAGAGAATCCAGAAATAAAAATGCAATCTCTTAACCAACTCGTCTTTGACAAGGCCTTCAATAGCAAACACTGGGGAAAGGAGACCATATTTAGCAAATAGTGCTGGGAAAAGTGACTGGCCACATGCAGAAGAATGAAACTGAACCCCTACCTATCACCATACACAAAAATCGACTCAAAGTGGATCAAAGACTTAAATATAAAACCCCAAAGTATAAGAACCTTAGAAGAAAATGTAGGAAACTCCATCCTGGATTTCAGAATAGACAACAAATTCATGACCAAGTCCTTAAAAGCAATTACAACGAAAGGTAAGATAGCCAAGTTGGACCTCATCAAACTGAAAAGCTTGCACAGCTAAAGAAACCATCAAGAGAGTAAAGAGACAAGTCATGGAATGGGAAAAAAATATTTGCAATTTATGCATCTGACAAAAGCCTAACATCCAGGATCTGCAAGGAATTCAAACTGAAAGGAAAAACACAAACAACCCCATTAAAAAGTGGGCAAAGGACATGAACAGACACTTCTCAAAGGACCTACAAGCAGCCAACAGACACATGAAGAAATACTCAGCCTCACAAATTATAAGAAAAATGCAAACTAAAACTACAACGAGACAGCACCTAACCCCAGTAAGGGTGATGTCATTAATAAATTGAAAAACAACAGGTGTTGGTGGAAATGTCAGCTAGTTCATCCTCTATGGAAAGCAGTGTCATGATTCCTCAGAGAAATAAAGATCAAGCTTCCAAACGATCCAGCAAACTCCTCCTGGGAATATACCCAGAGGAACATAAATTGCTCTATCAAAAAATGCCTGCACACGCAAGTTTATGACAGCATTAGTCAAAACAGCAAAAACATGGAACTAACCCAGATGCCCATTGAAAGTGGTCTGGATAAAAAAAATGTGGTACATATACACAATGGAATATTATGCAGCCATAAAGGCCAAATGTATGTCCCTTTGCATCAACTTGTATGCAGCTGGAGACCATCATACTAAGCAAACTGTCACAGAAACAAAAAACTGAATACCTCAAGTTCTCATGAGTAGACCCTGAGCACTAGTCACACTAGCACAAGGGTGAGACTGGTGGACACTGGACACTGCTGGAGAGAGGAGAGAGGCAGGGAGGCAGAATCGGGACACGTGGCCACACGCTGCGCACCAGGTCCACTACCGGGGCAGAGAGGGCCAGCTAGAAGCCCAAACCTCACCTGCGTGCAGCCTACTTATGTAGCAAATCCCCACTTGTACCCCACAGCTCTAAAATGTAAAAACAAATAAGAAACAATAAAAAATTTGGTCTCCCTTTTTCCTGTTGTTCAGACTGTGTAACTTCGATTGATCTGTCCTCAGATTCACTGATTTTGACATGACAACCCTGCTAGTAAGTCCATCCAGTGAGTATTTTATTTTGGTTATTGCATTTCTCACCTCTATAATTTCTATTCGGTTCTTTTTGTATGACTTCTATTTCTCTGCTGAGATTTTTTTCAAGAGAATTTGTCATTGATTTTAAATTTTTTCTTTTTTCTTTTAAAGATGTGAGGTACAATTCAGGGTTAGGTACACAAATGTTCATTATGCAGGCACCCTTGTTGATGGCGTGTACCCCCCACCCCCCACAGATTCCCACTACTGCCAATCCTTTTCTTATAGTATTATGATATTGTTCAAGGTCTGCTTATGAGTGAGAACATGTGATACTTTCTGTTTCTGTGAAAGATCACTCAGTACCATAGACTCTAAGTTCATCCAGGTTACTGGAGAATTTGTCATTGTTAAAGCACTTTTTATGATGGCTGCTTTAAAATATTTGTCATATAGTTTCAGCATCTGATTCATCTCAGTATGACATTAGTTCATTATTTTTCTCATTTAGGTTATGATTTTCTTGGTTCTTGGTACAGCAAATGCTTTCTTTTGAACACTTAAGATACTTAGAAGATTCTTGAGCCTATTTAAACATTTCATTTTAGTTGACAGTCACCTACTTAAGTTTAGCATGCAGGTTGTGGCCTACTCTTGTAGTCTTCTGAGTCCTTGCAATGCTATCCTGGGCTGTTTTGTTCTTCTGGCTCTGATTAAGCCTCCAGCGGATCCCTGCAAGTGCCACCTATGAAGTCAGAAGATGCTTCCCTGAGTCACTTGATGGCATTAGGTAGAGACTAAAGGATGCTAGATCCACAAGATAAAGCTTCTCCCCCGTCCTGTTCTCTAGACACACGGTGTTGGTTCTCCCAGGGATAAGGAGAACTTGCTCACTCTTCTTTGGCCACTGGTGTCCCAGATGCCACCAGGTCTGGGTGGCTGTTTGACACCTAGTGAGAACCGAGAGAGCAAGCCTGCTGGCATGGGCCGAGGAATTCCTGGCATGAATCATGTGAGGAATCTCTCCCATCCCAGCTCTGCCACCATCACCGGACCCGGATCTCTCTACCAAGTCTCTACCTGTCTTTCTCTATCCTTGGATTTCCGTTTTTTGCTTTCTCATTTTGTGTGTATGCCTGATGACTATTTCAGGGTCAATCCTCTCTAGTGCCAAGTTCACAATACATAAGAAGTAACAGGAAAACCCAGGTGCTTTGGTTTGAATGTGTTCTCCAAAATTTACATATTGGAAACTTCGTCCTCAATGCCACAGTGTTGAGAGATGAGGACTAAGAAGACGTTAAAGCTCTCGTAAATAAATTAATGTTGCTAACACAGGAGTGGAACAGTTATCGAGAGAGTGCGTTGCTGTAAAAGCTAGCCCAGCTCTTCATACTTCCTCTCTCACACACGCTGTCTTGTCTTTCTGCCTTCCATCGTGGGAAGATGCAGAAGGAAGACCCTCCCCAGATGACAGGACCACACTCTGGACTTCTCAGCCTCCAGAACTGTGAGCCAAATAAACTTCTATTATACACAAATGGCCCATCCTGTGCTATTCTGTTATAGCAGCAGGGAACAGACTAAGACAAAAACTCGTAGTGAGAGTGTAATTGTCACTATAACACCACCAGAAAATACAGAAGCAGCTTTGGAACTGAACAATGGGTAGAGATTGGGATAATTTGAAGGAAAAGGCAAGAAAAGGTCTATATTGCCTTAAACACTAAGAGCAATTCTGATGAGAGCACAGAAGACTCTAGAATGACAGAACTACCAGCGTGCAATGCCAACCTGAGAGCGCTGAAATGTGGGCTGAGCACAGCAAAGCCAGGGGATGGGAAGTGCTCAAGGCCGCGATGGCCCAAACGCCATACAGTGTGCTTAGGACGGGGACCTGGAATCAAAGCTTTAAGAATTCATGTTTCCTTCTTGGGTTTTAGATTTTTGACCAGGTACACTTTTCCTCATGCCTCTTTCTCCCTTGTGGAACTAGCATGTCTGTCCCACCGTTGTAATCTGCGAGCAGACAACTTGTTTTGATGTCACAAGCTCACAGCTGGAAGGAAGTTGCTTCAACGGATCATGCCTTGAGTCTCACCATGTCTGCTTTGGATGAGACCCTGGACCTTGGACTTCAGAGTTGGTGCTGAGATCAGTTAGGACTCTGGGGACTTCGGGGGTGAAATGAATGCATTTTGCATTGTGAGAAAGACATCAGTTGGGGGGTGGAGGGGCAGGAGAGAATGCTGTGGTTTGAATGTGCCTCCTAAGACTCACGTGTTGCAAATTAATCCCCAGTGTGGCAGTGTTGGGAGGTAGGTCCTAACAGCAGGTAATTGGGTCATCATGACGCAATCATGATGCATTTATGACGGTGAAGCCGTCATGAATGCGTCATGAGAGTAGGCTGGTTATCGTGAGAGAGAGTGGTTATAAAATCCAGCCTGGCCTCTCATGCTTCCTCTCTCAGAGGTGTCCTCTTGTTCTTCAGACTTCATTAGGGGATGACCCTTGCCAGACGCCAGCACGATGCTCTGGGACTTCCAGTCTCCAGAATCGTGAGCCAAATACACGTCTATTCTTTGTTAATTGCCCAATCGATGGTATTCTTAGATAGACTTAGACACCAGGGAGCTGACCGTGGTGTCTTTCTTTACATCCTCGGGTCCTTAGCCAGCTCACTTTCTTTACATCTTTCAGAATCCTACATTTCCAAGATATTTGGTTGTACTTAGAGGACTGAAGCAAGGAAACGTGTGTCTGTGACATCTTGTCTGACATTTTATTTTCGAAAAGGCAGTATGGTTTTCAAATAGGACAAAGAAACCTTCCCACCTCGCGTTATCACTGTTTTGCAAAAGAAGGTGCATTTAACACCGACAAGGTTGAGAGGGCATGATCTCAGAGTACAGATCAACCTTTTAAACGGAATGGATTTAACTTTGTGAAAGGTCCACTGTATTATCTTCAATTTTCTCACTTCCCCTTGGCCCTGGGACGTGGCGTTGCCCTCCCAGACTGGTCGTGAGCACAGTGTATGGGAAGCCATCTCACAGTGGCTATCTTGAGTCACAAGCAGCTGTGCAGGGGGAAAGAATGAGCACAGGTTTGAAATCCCAAGTCAGAGGTTCAAATCCTGAATGCTGGCCTTCCAGGTGGGTGGTCTTGGCATGAGTCATTTGCGTAGTAGTGTCAAGGGCTGGGCTCTGCTGTCCACAGGCCTAGGTAGAAATCTCAGCTGGATTACTCAATAACTGCATAAGCTCAAAGGGGCGATTTAACTCCTCGGTGACATGGGAACATTGTGAAGGGGCATACGTGGGAGGATACACGTAAAACACAGTGCTTTGCACAGGGCAGAGCAGGCCAAGAGCTGGTAGCTCTCTCTCTCCGGGGAAGCCTGCACACACACGGCTACTAGTCCAAACCTCTTAGGCAGCTGTGAGGATTCAGTAGGATGGTGTGTCAAAACACCCCACGGTGCTGGCACGTAGTCCACAGACCTCATGGCGTTCCCTTTCCCCACACCTGACCTCAGTTTGCAGCTACGACTGCAAGGCCTGGCTCACACAGCCGGTACAAGAAATGGCTGGATCAATAAACAGGAAAGCACTTTGCCTTCTGAGGCGTGCTGTCCAAATGCCATTACCCCTACACAGCAGGGCCCATCCCACGTCTGCATCATTGCACAGGCCTCTCGGATACCTGGTGAATTATTCTAAAGATAAACAGTCAACTCATGAAGCAAATTAGTCCAAGCCCAGGGACAAGGCTGAAAACAAAAATAAATAGTTCTGGGAACCAGAAAAAAAACGAATAAATATTTAAATGCAGCCCACTGTAGTCGGCCCACATCCTCTCTGCCGTAGGTCTTTGTGTGCTGTCTTCCTTGTGAGAAGCGAGGGTGGGAAGCCACGGATCATTACAGGTGGGACCCTCCCTGTGATGCAGAGGTGTGTGTGTGAGAGAGAGAGACACAGAGAGACAGAGAGAGACAGAGACAGAGAGAGGGACAGAAAGATGAGAGACACAGAGAGAGAGAGACAGAGAGAGAGAGGGACAGAGAGACAGAGGAAGAGAGACAGAAAGGGAGAGACAGAGAGAGACAGAGAACAGCCTTTACAAAAGCCAAACCCAGCAGCACTCTGCCGTTGCTCGTCTGCATTTTTTCTGAGCCAACACTCCTTGCCCAGCAATGCTGAGGTCTGGCCTGCACTCGCCCGGAACTCCACTGATGCTTGGAGGTGTGTCAGGACAGCTGTCCCAGTTCAAAGGAACGGGAGTGTGACTTCTCAAAAGCCTGATCGTGCCAGGTCTTGTCCTCCCCACGCAGCCATTTGGAAGGCAGGAGTGGGCGGAGGCCGGGGGTGAGAGGAGGGGTGGTCGGCGAGGGTGAGAAGGGCAGCGGGCACAGAGCGCGCTGCGCGACAGCCGGAGCCACCTCGCGGGCAGAGGCTGGGGCCGAGAGACACTTGAGTAGTTACTGTAGCAGCGCGGGAGCGGCTTCCGCCTGCCAGGCACAGAGCAGGACTGTGGGCTTCCGCAGACCCTGGGCTCCAGCCTTCACTGGCTCGCCGTGTGGCCTCAGTGTCTTCAAAAGTGTTGCTTTCTGGTTCTCCATCAGTAACTAGCTCACTTTCACTGAGCACCTACGAGGCTTCTGGCTTGTATAATAGACACAGTCGGAGGAAGTGAGTCAGGAGAGACTCAGATTCTTACTTTCAAACACTTACCAGTTCCCCAGGAAACAGCCTTAGCTTTGAAAAGGCAGCCCGCTTTGCCGGCGGTCTTTGCTCAGGACAGATATGTGAGCTCAGAGGGGCTTACAGACAAGGCGAGAACACGTCCAGCTGGTGACTGGGGTAACTGCTGGCAGAGAGGATGGAGAGGAGCATCCTGGGAGGAGGACGGCACATCCAGAGGTCAGGAGGCAGAAATACCCAGGTGTGCACTGGAGACAGGACTGGACTAGCCTCCTGGCGTGAAGAGAATCTCAAGAGACAAGAGAGGAGCGGTGGGCTGGGGACCCACGGTAGAGGCTCTTAAACATCAAACGAGGAACTGGGACTGGACGCCACTGGCGGGGAAGAGCACTGAGGGTTCTGGGCGGGAAGTGGCTGTTTCAGAACATAGTTTAGGAAAATCCCTCTGCAGTGTGGACGGCAAGGCTGACGAGGGGGAAACCGCCCAAGCCATCACTGCAGTTATTTCAGGGAAAAGTCTGAACCGGCATGGTGCCCAGGAGGACGGGTTAAATGCAAGGGAGACGCAGGGAGAGGGAAGTGCCAGGGCTGGGCCTTGGGGCGAGGGAGGAGACGGCAGGCTCTGGAACCGGGTGGCCGGCAGCGGGGCGCAGCTGGCTGGGCGGACGTGGTCAGATCGCCTTGGGGGGCTGGAGAGGGGCCAGAGGAGAGAAAGCGCGGAGGATTCGGAGCCCCAACACCGGCTCTGCCTCTTTCTACCAGTGAGACCAGGGCGAGGAGTTCATTCTTCCAGGACCTTTATCTGCTGTCCCACGAAACCAAGGCAGGAGTACACAGTGGCAGGGGTTTCGTCCACTGTAGAAGCCCCCTTTGCCCTGGGTCCCCCCATGCAGCCCCAGGAAGGAGACGGGGCCGTGTCTTCCTCTGTAATGTCTCCACCCACTACTAGGGCTCTAAGCCCTGGACGAGGGCTTGGTGGTTCTGGCAACCTGAACTCTGCAGTGTGAACAGAGGACTGGGGAAATTTCAGGCCAGAGTCTAAGAGATGATATTTCGTCCAGCTGCCTCCGGTGACAAAATGGTCTTTGAAAAGTCTCAGTGTCATCAGTGGAGCTTAAGCCCCTGGCGACCAGAAACTCCAGGCTGATGGGTACCTCGAATACCAGAAATTATCGGAGAGAAAATTCCTCCAAATTGGTTACTATAAAGTTTGAAACAGTCATAAAAATCAGCCCTGCAAGTCTTCCAGACCTCAGAGCTGTCGGGGATACTGGCGAATCCGGACTTGAAATGGAGGCATTCACCAGCGCTGCCAGGCAGGTGTGGGCCAGACAAACTTCAAACAGTGGAGAGGAGAAAAGAAGGGAAGCTGAGAGGACCTCAGGCCAAGGTCACCTGACTCTCCCCTCCCGGGAGGACAGGCTAGCCCAGGTCAGTGAGAGGCGGCTGAGCCTAAGCCAGGGCCACTTGGTCATCACCTTCAGGCGTGCCCAGGGGAATGGGTGCCATGCCTGCCAGGCACTCCCAATACAGAAGGGCTTGGTGCAGGAGGGAAGGTGGCAGACCCAGCCCTGGGCGGGGCGGGGGGACAGAGGAGGACGCGCCCTGCAGCCTTGTGGTCCTAGCACTGGGCAGGACACACCACGAAACTCATCAGAGCTTACAGGGGAAATATTTACGGGGAGAAGGGGTGCTGTTAATAATGCCCAGAGAGAACGAGGGCTCCCGGCCTGAGGCCCGGAACAGTTTTCCATCTACAGTGCCCACTGGCAGCTGGTTGGAGGCACCAGTCCTGTGGCGTCAGAGAGCCTGGGATGGCAGGTTCCTCTGGGCAGGCACAGCTGCTTTTGGGCTCCTGGAAAAGGAGAGACGGATTCAGCAGCCCACGCCTTCCGTGAAGCGGCCAGCCCACACCTCGGACTCAGAGCTGCCTCAAGCTGTCCCGCTCTGCTGCCACTGGCACATGTCAGGCCCTGTGACATCTGCTCTTCTCAGTGGTCCTGAGGATATTATGGGATTTCATCACCACAGCCCCCTAGGGGACAAGACGACATTCCTCCCACTTTCTGGATGAGGAAACGAAGGCACTTCGAGTTTACTGGCTTGCCCCGAGGAAAAGTAGGAGGTTGGATTCCATTTGTGCAGAGTCTGGGCAGAGTCAAGACTGCCACACCCAACGGCCCCTTGGGAATTTCTCCTTGAGCCCTGCTTGCCCCGGCTGGCAGGAGGCCCTGCCTCTGGGCTTCATGGCACTTGTGACCCTGAGTAATGAGCATGTAACTATCCCCCCTGCTCAACTCTACGCCCCCTGAGGCCGAGGTCATATCTGCCTTGCTCACTCCTGCAGGCCCAGAGCTTAGAACAGAATTGTGGTGACCATGAGATGCAATCTGCACCTCTCAGCAATCCTGCCATGGGATGCGATGAACGGATGTCCCGGGTCTCCTGCTGGCCACATCCACCCCTCTGCACACACCAAGTATGGGCTTCCCACGGGCCATGCTCCTCGCAGGCTGCCCCTGACCAATGACGATAGCAGGGACATTAAGACAGCCCATCCCTGAGAGATGCAGAATCAGTCTCCTGCCAACCTTGACGACGTCTCCTTAGGACGGCACTGAGGTCTGAGGCCTTCCTTCCTCCCTCACAGGGAAAAGACCTGCTCAAGATGGATGGTTCTCCCAGCCTCCTCCAGCTCTGTCCTCAGAGGTATCCCTCACAGGCATCTCTTGCAACAAGTGACTAATATCGAACTCTGGCCGGGTGTCTGCCTCTGGGAAGACCTGGACCAAAGCAAGTGGTATGAGAGCGGGACCCTGTCCCTTAGGATGGAATCTATGCTCTGAGTCAGAAATCTCTCTGTGATGCTGTGTCTCTAGGAGAAAGAAACACAGGTCTGGGGACCAAGGGGTGACAGCTGTGACTCACCTACCATGACTGCCAGTGGTCCACTTGGGATTTTCTCCTTAAGGGCTGGAGGTCCTAGTCATCAAAGGCGCACCCTCAAGCGAGGGTCCAGCAGACACAACAAGGCTTCCATTGAATGAAAGCTCCAACTCCCTCCAGGACATGTTTGGACTCCATGTATCTAGGGACCAAAGAGCTCCCCTACTGGCAAGGTTCATTGAGCCTGATCAGCGAGAGGAGAGAGGCTGATTCCATCCGGGGGAAGGTAGGAATGTGCGTGTAATGCAGGCCATCCGTGTGTCACTCGTGCCATCCACGTGTGGCCTTGGGGATACAAATGAGCAAGGATTATGGAGAAACCTGGGAGGAGAAGGAGCGACCTCTCCCTCTCACACGGCTCAGCACTGTGGGCTGACAGCGTGACGCTGTGCTGGAGTCAGCTGGTCCTGAAGTCAAATCCATGCTTGAGAAAAGACAGAGTGTCTTACACGTTGTGCTGGCCACACGTGCCGTCAGCACATGTTGAAGGAATGATGGCTGAAGGCCTCTCTATTGACCCTCGTTTTGTGACTCCTTTGACAAACCAGAGTCCGATTTCCATAAAAAGAAACAAAAATCCTCTCGCTTCCAAGTCTTATACCTCTGCACCGAATGAGACTTATTTCCTTGCTTTAAGGAAGAACTGTATTCCTTATTCTTTTCTTTTCTCTTTCAAATGCTACTCGAAGCACCCAGGACCAGCTGAGTTTCCGAGGAAGCGGTATGCTCATCGTCACCAGCCACCTGAGATCTGCAGTTTCCTGACGGGCTGCGGATTGAGGCAGTTGCTGCGAGGCACCGCAGACCCTCGCCGTACACCAGGGCGGACTTGGGCGGCAGACGCCCGGCCCTGGCCTCGCCTCTTCTGGGAATGCTCGGCTGACTCTTTAGCCCACGATGCAGACCACGGGGATTTTTGTATGTGCGACACTGATCAATCTCTAGACCTCGAGTTGGGAGATGTGAACAGACATCCCAGCTCCCTCGGCTCCTAGCCGTGTGACTGCCGGAGCCACCGTCACAGTGTGCTTTGTGTTCTCCTTTGTAAAATGGCAGTAAGGGTCATGATTCCTGTGACCGTCATCACATTCCATGTTAGCCATGGTTATGAGAATTGAATTCAGTGACATCCCAAATGAATATGGCCATCATCATAGCCAATATTTTTATAGTGCTCATATTGTTATAAGCACTATTCTAAGTGCTCTGAATAGCTCATTTAATTCTCACAACAATTATATGAGTTAGGAACTGATCTTTCCCCTATCTTGCAGATGAAGAAATCAAGGAACAGAGAGGTTAAGTTACTTGCCCAAGGTCACAGTTAGTAAATGGCAGAGCTGGGATTTCAACTCAGAGCCTGCATTTTTCACGATTTCCGTCTGCTGCCTTTCGATAAACCTAATAAATTCAGGGCGTTGGCTGATAGCAGAAGTATTGAATGGCAGACGACACATGCTAGAATGAACAAAAATGTACCATGGAGCAAGAATCAGAGATGGGCCCATCAGCCTGCTCGCATGACTTCAGCTATAGTTTCCACTGTGCCAAGCAGAGCTTTCCTTGACTGTCACCGGGAGTCAAAAGCCCCCGGAACTCCCCAGCTCGGGCTGTGTCCCCGTCTCCCAAAGGGCCTCCCTCTCCCTGGATTAACCCAGTGCTTTGTCACAGCCCACTTGTTTTGTGTACACCATTTGAAATCTCAAGCTTTTCCATGGTTGCAATGAATGTTTTTAATCAAGTTCATGGTTTATCAGAGTCGAAGCCCCTCTTTATGCCAAGGATAGAGCTCCATCAACTCAAGTGAATTTCGCACACGTTCATGAGGGCAGTGGAGCACTTGTGCTAAAAATCTCAGCTCTGTGCCCAGATAGCCATACCTGAGAGGCTTATCCAAACCGAAGGAACTCGCCTGGCTTTCCAGCTTCTGGCTCTTGGGCCCCTCTGTCACCTCGCAGTTGTCCTGCTCTTGCGTTCTGTGAAGTGTTCCTGGAGCCCTATAATCAGGAGGGTAAGACCTTGGCCAACAGGACTGGAGAGGTGAGACCACTCAACAAAGAGAGCTGAGTTGACAAAGACCTGGAAGCACGTGGGAGGGATCGTGCTGAGAAAACGGCGGGCACCGGGATTTGAGCATGCGGGGAAAAGTCAGACTGGCGAGCGTTGGGTGCTGCGCGAAGGGGCTTCAGCTTTCTTCCCAGCATGTTGGGAGGCTGCCATCGTTTCTGAGCAGGAGCGCCCTGGAGTCAGGTGAGCAGAGCCATGATGGAGCAGAACTGGGCAGAGCAGACTGGCTTTTGCAAAAGTCCAGGAGAGAGAATATGTTGACTCAGGTAGGAAAATGGAAGCGGAAATGAGCAGGCAGCTCGAGAGACACTCAACGGTGCAATCAGCAGCCTGAAGCTTGGAGGTGGCGATGTCATCGGCCACGGTGTGGAGCAGCTGAGAGGCCCAGGTTAAAATGCTCCGTTCAACCTGAACGCAACAGGCTCATCGCAGGCTGTTGTCACTGGGATTCTCATGCTCGTTCTCTTCCCAGACCTTTCTCAAAAAGGTCAAGGGGCTTCTGTCTCTAACATCTCTTTTCCTTTTAACTTTATTGAGCATAAAATTCTGAGAGAACGGTACCTCTCCCTTCCACCTATCAGAGCCCCCGATTGCCAGTCATCTAATCAAAACATGATGCTTGCATCATCTGCTTTACACATGTCTTGGCATTTTTCTACCCCTGCTCAAGTGATGTTTTGCCTTAAGCGAGCTATGATTGCCTCTCTCTGCGTGATGGTTCCTATGCACACACCTTCTCCCCTACCAACCTACACGGACTCAGTGGAAGGTATTGCTCTTCCCCTCCTCTCTCTACTCACTGTCCCCAGCACACTGCTGGCTCGTGGGAGGGGATGAACAGATATCTAATTAACTGATCACTCAGCTCTTCCACAAATCTCTGAGCGCAGTGGATTGATGCTTGTCCCTTTTGACCTTTGGAAAGACTCACCTAAACATGTGAATTTGCATTGAGCAAATAATCTCAGAGACAGACAGGATGGAAAGAAAGCAGTAAGAGAAACAGGTTGGCCCTGCTTGGCTGTGATAAGGGCCTGTGAAGGAGATAGCTTATCGAAGACAAGTAAAGTAGAAGGAACAAAATACAGCTCAAGAGTTGGCAGCAGCCAGAATTCATCCTCTGGACACGGAGGAGCAAGAAGAAAGTCATGGGACCGAGGATATTTCAGCAGCAAGGAGCTGTGGTGATCGGCTTATCCAGCACTTTGGCTTCCGGGATGGAAACTCATACAGGTGGATGCAAGACATTCCAGATCTGGGAACCGGGAAGGAAGAAGAAACAACTCAGACATCATGAGACCTAGGACAAATCTGCTCTAAACTGACTTCAGGGTTTCTATACCTATAGACATCCCTTCTCATGGCTTCACACCTTGACCTGGAGTCCTCTCTTGATATTTGACTTCCTGGCACACTCTCCCTCAGCCTTCAGCCCGGTCTCAAATGCCAGCTCTTCCGTGAAACCTTCTCCACCTCCTGGGCTTGGCTACTCTTCCTCTGGGCTCTCTGAGCATTTGTACACACGTGCATTGTACCCCTCATCATACATTATTAGAATTATAGTTTATGTGAAAGCACCCCTGTAAGAGCCTTGTAGGCAAGAACAGTAAGATGTTTATCTTTTCAGCTATCCCCAGTGTCTGGCATGGTGCCTGATGGCATCTTCATAAGTGTTGGGCTAATGAGTGAACAAATGATTGAGCCACTTGGAATTTGTTCTCTCCTCATGAACCCTGAAATATGGGAAGAGCACAAAACTGTCCTTTGGGGCAGAATGGAGCGAGTGCCCAGTTCATATTAAATAGAAATTGCTGGGTTTTCCAATCATAGATGGGTCCGTAATTACCTGCTTGTCGATTATTTATACTGGAAACTTCTTTTGTTCGCTTCAGTGAGAAAGTATTATCCCTCTTAACGATGACCAGCTGGGAGAAATCGCCGCCTACCCCCAAGCTCCCTCATCCCATTTTTTCTTTTCTTTTACCCACAGCTGTGGCCCCTGCAAAGCCACGGCTGGATCTCCTAACTTACTGTGGCTGCTGTGTGCTGTTCATCACGAGCACGTGCGCGGCCTAAGTCCAGAGTCTTGTGCCTGTTCTGCTCACGGGGGTGTCCTAGCCACCCAAGGCAGTGGCTGGCCCACCGTCCGCGCTCAGTAGCTGTTGAGTGAACGAGTGAACGGTTACTTGGATGGACGAGCGAAGGTCTAAATGCGTTGGCGTGGTGCCCAGGTCCTGCCCTGTTAATTCCACCGTCGCCCTTTCCATCTCACCTGTGTCTACTCCAGGGGTTCTCAACTGGGGCCCATTTTTCCCTCCAGAAAATATCTGGAGACACTTCTGGTTGTCACAATCGTCGGGGTGAGGGAAGGGAAGGCTGCTGCTGGCATCCAGTGGGAGAAGGTCAGGAAAGCTGCTAAACACCCCGCGGCCGGCAGGAAGGCCTCCATCCCCACAAAAAAATTATCTGGCCCCAATAGCAATGGTTTCCAACTTGAGAAACCGTCCTCCATCCCGTGCCTCAGACCATCTGCCCTAATGACGCTGAAGACCTGTGGTTCCCTAAACATTCTCTCCCTTTCAGAGACGTGCGTGACGCTGCCGTGCTGTTTGCCCTGCTTGAAACTCCCCACTTCAGTTAGCTGATGAACACTTCCCATTCCTCAAGGCGCCAGTCAAGCATTAGCTCTTCTGGGTGGCCTTCCCGGCCCCTCAGCTCGGAGCAGAATGCTTCCTCTTCTGTGTGACCTGGGCATCTTGCTCAGACCTCAGTTCTCCCACTGAACTACCTTCCTACAGTTGTCACAGCCTTCTGATCTATCCTTCCAGCCTAAACCGTGAGTCACTACAAAGCACAGGCTGTGGTTACTCTCAGAATCCTCATGAATGAGAGCCGGTCCCGGAAAATAGAAAGTGCGTAATAAAACCTTGTTGAATGAGTGAATAAATCCTTTGGGTGGCGGAGGCAACACAAGAACCTTCCTCCAGCGGTCTCTAGCCCAAATTATTCTCTCACCTCTGAGTTGCTATAAACTTTTATAATATGTGTCACAAAATGTATGCACAATAATTCAGTATTTTCTAGTTGTTTTCCAAACAAACTGCCTACTAAGCTCTTGACACACTTGGGATCCTGGCTTCTTCGTGGTTCTCTCCCTCACAACAGTAAGATTCGGTTGGCACTGAGGTAAGAAACTCACTGCTTGATTTGCCTTGACTGACTCCAACTAAAAGCAGCAACAGAACCAGGGGAAATCAAAGTGGTTTCACCTAGTCTCGTGGAGAACCCTGTCAGGCAGCCAGGCTCTGGGCCTGCCTGCCAGGGGCCGGCAGTCATTTCAAGTGACTACCTCCACCAAGGCCCTGAGGGGAGAGGGTGGGCTCGCAGTCGTGGAGACCCCGCAAGTCAGGCTACCAAATCAGGTATGGAAAATGCTCTCATCACATCAGCAGCCTCAGTTTAAAATGGCTCCTCATTTGTTAAAATTCAACAAGAGAGGCTCAAATTGAGCTTCTGAACGCAGCACAGTCCTCAGTGCTGCATGAAATACACGAAGCACTGAGCACAATACTGATGCTTGCAAAACAGCCATTATTATAATTAGCAGAAATATGTATTATTTGCCTCTGAACTGGGCAAGTGGAGTTTGCCAGCAAACAGTTGACAAACATCGATTGAAGCACACGCTCAGTGCAAAACTCTGAGCTCGGGGCTGGGGAGAATGCCGCTCGACCGAACCAGCTTGTACGTTCGGTCTAGCTGCTTTTCGAGAGAGTCTATTTCGGCAGCAGGCTGGGTATTGCCTCGGCCTCCTGGTGCTGCTGTGACCAGAGGAGCAACTGGCTTTGGTGTCACCCATAATGTAATCTTCTCTTTGACCACTGCCTACACATCTGTCAACCATTCCAGGTCAACCTCTGGGGTTCAGCTCGGGTGCTACGTAGGCTGGTCTGCTGAAGCGTGTTTAAATGGTCTCGTTGGTAAATGGTCCAGCTCGCCCGCATCTGTTTGGACTTGCCAGGTAATAATAACACCTGTTACCATTTGCCAAGCACTCACCCTGGGTCAGACACCACGTAAGGACTTTGGAGCTGTGATCGCATTTGCTCTTCTCTCGGGTTGGAGATAGTACTCGACTGCTTCCTGGCTGTGCCATGTTGGGCAATTCATTAATTTTCTCATTTCCTCGACTATAAAATGAGGCTAGAAATACGGCTCAGAGTTGCTAGGAGCATTAAAAGAAATAGTGAATGAATGTTGTTAGTCCAGGTCTGGGAGATGCTGGAAATGTCTTTATTCCTTCACTATTGTACCAAATAAAACATAGAGACTTCACCTGGGGTCCCTGGGACACAGAAGACGAAGCAAAGCTTTGCTGGCAGGGTCTTCCATAGCCCCAAGGGAGCAGAAGCTGAGCTGCCATGCATTTCCAGCCAAAGCCACAGCTCTGCCCTCAGGTGCTCCTGAGCCGTGAGCTCTGGAGATGGGTGGCCTTCCCAGTGGTGGCGAGCGGAGCGCGACTGGCCGTCCCTGCTTCCTTCCACGTCAGTCGGCTACCGGGTGCCATCCACCCACAGGGAGGGGCACAGTTTTAGGCAGGGTGTTTTCCTTACACCAAGGGCAATTCCTCACTCGGCTGTGAGTAGCCAGTGGGCACCACTCCCGGCAGCTGAGGCCACGGCACCACCCTGCACACCACAGCACCCACAACAGGAGAGTTTGAAAAAAGCCTGAAGCAGAAGGAACTTTCAATGCGTTGTTTCAAGAGTCATCATACGTGTTTGCTCATTGTACTTGTAAAATCCTTGTGGTGAGAGTTAGACTCTCTTCGCTGTTGTCAGAGTCAGTGGTTTTATTTACTGCTTGTTTCACATATTTTGACGCATAGCATTTGCTACACAGGTGCCTTCCGGCCAGAGGGAATGGAACTCGCAATGTGATTGGACTGCTCTGCTTGTCTGACTTTCTTCTCTTCTGTTGCTTGGTGTACCAGAAATTCCTCCTTGGGAAGCCTTCATCTCTTTCTTTACATACTGCCGGGCCATCCTGCCAGGTGCCCTCTCTAATTTCGGAAACAGATGTGTTCAAGCATTTCAGGAGGCTGGGCTTTGGGCAGGAAATGCGCTGTGCCCTGGCCTCAATCTGAGCCCCTGCCACACAGTGCCCAGCGGATCACATGCCTCACTGGAGTAGGGACATGTAGAGGATCTTCCATCTGGCTCATCAGGGTGGCTGGTGAATGGCCGACGTGGCCGACGTGTCGGGAGAAGCGGCTTCACAGAGAGAGCTTCTTTTTCGAAACAGGATTTGGCATGTGACTTGGGAAATCCGAGGGCAGGGTCTTCAGTGGGACCAAAGACAACCAGCGCTGAAGCTTGATTGCTGTGTCCAATGCCTCAAGGGAAATGCAGCCTGGTTGCTGATGGAAAGGGAGAACTTGACGATCACACGTGTTAGGGGTTGTAGAAATGGTGGTGTTTACAACGGCTCTTAAAACAGAAAGCAAACTTTCTAGGCCGCGATGGACGAGAAGGGCGAATTACACTTCACGTGTTACACTCACAGCACAAGTTCCTCATGTGCTTTCTCACATCCAACACAGAGGTATTCAAGCCCAGATTCTGGGCCACACAACCAGAGAAAACCAGCAGGGAGGAGAAAAGGAGGGGGAGGCGGGAAGAAACACCGGTGGAGTGTGTGGGCTCCGGGGGCCAACAGGATGTGATGAGGAGGAAGAATCACTGCTTTCGCTCTCTTCGTCCCAGCTTCAGAGCAGTGATCCATGGCGCTTCGGACGGGGCAAGCTCCTTTGGGACACGAGTTAGAATGAGGCACTGAACGCTTTGGAGTGTCCTTTGTGCATCAAGTGCCCTGAGTGCTTTTCCCACGTTAACTCACGCTTCATAATGACCCTGGGTGGTAAGCAGTGGTGGTTTTTCCGTTTTGTAAGTGAGAAAATCGTGAGCAGAAAACTTAAGCTGAGATTATACAGTGAGAGGCATACCTGGGGCCCTTCTTAAGGTTATTACTTTTTAGAGCGCAAAGGCTTATAGTCATGAAAAATTACCCCCAAAATTTAGCAGCTTAAAATAATAGTTATTATTTCTTAGTGTCTGTGGGGTAGGAATCCAATTGTGGTTTTGCTAGATGCTGTTACAGCACAGAAAATAGGAAGGATGAATTGGAACTGATTTTTTTTTTTTTTTTGAGAAAGAAAATGAGGGAGAGAGAGACCAAGGAAGGGAAGAAGACAGGGAGGGAGGGAGGGAGAGAGAAAGAGATTATGGCAGGATGGGGACTCTCAAGATTCGTGGACACAAATGCTGTGGCTTCTGTCTTGGGCGCTACTGCTCTCTTGGCTCACTCTGGGGGAAGCCAGCTGCCATGCTGTGAGGAAGCCCTGCAGAGATGTCCGTCTAAGTGAGCTTGGAAGCAAATCACCTGAGGCTGCCAACCAGCGGATGAATAAACTTGGAACCGGGTGCTCCCCCGTTGAGACCTTAGCCCCAGAGAACAGCTTCACAGCAACCCTGTGAGAGACAGTGAGCCAGAGGCACTGACCCAAGCCTCATCTGGAGTCTTTTCCCAAGAAATTAAGAGATAATAAATGTGGTTTTACGTTGCTAAACTTAGGGGTACATTTTAAGGCAGCAGTTGATAACTAATACAGTACTCAAATAGGGAGACATCTTGGGTTAAGGATAAAAACCTGATATGGCAGTGGATTTGCTTATCAACCAGCAAAACTCTCCTTGCGACTTCCCTCTAAGAATTCTTGCCCGTAGGCTGTGCAGGACTGTGTGGCCCGACCTGTCAGGGACCAACAAATAGTCTTAGCTCTGTGAGCAGATAGCCTTCATTTGACCTTTGGATTAAATAATCCCCGAAATGGACGCAGAGTCATATCCCTTTGCATTCATTGAAGCAACTAGGCTAGGTCAAATAACATGTGTTGCCGAAGATCGCAGCTCGTTAGCAGCAGCAGTTACGAGTCGTAAATATTGAAAACTTACCTGCTCTCTTGACGCAGGGTCCTGTAACTCTTCTCACTGTCCCATGATCCTTCTGGAGAAGAAGTGAGCACATCTGCTCTGTCTTTAGAAACTCAGTTGTCTTCGACCTCCGTGACCAATGCCTAAAAATGACTCCTAAATTTAGCAGCCTAAAACCACATTTTTTGTTTGTTTGTTTGTTTTTTGAGTTGGAGTCTCACTCGGTCGCCCAGACTGGAGTGCGGTGGCCGCTCCCGGCCACCGCAGCCTCGACCTGCTGGGCTCCGGCGATCCTTCCGCCTCAGCCTTCCGAGTAGCCGGAATTACAGGCGCGCGCTACCACACCCGGCTGATTTTTTGATTTATTGTAGAGATGAGGTCTCGCTGCCCAGGCGGGTCTCGAACCCGCAGCCTCAGGCAATCCCCTCACCTCAGCCCCCCAAAGGCGCGGGATGACAGGCTGAGCCACCGAGCCTGGCCTAAAACCACGTTTATTATCTCTCAGCTTCCATGGGGTAAGACTTCAGTTGTGGCTTGGGTCTGTGCCTCTGGTCCACCACCTCTCACAGGGTTGCTGTGAAGCTGCTTTCTGGGGCTGGGATCGCAACGGGGAGCCTTCATTTGATGGTCGGCAGCCGCAGGGGATCCGTTTCCAAGTTCACGTGGATGGACGACTTCACAGGGCTCCCTCACAACTTGGCAGTTGGCTTCCCCCAGAGTGAGCCAAGGAAATTCACCTAAGTATGCCCCAGAATCGGAAGAGTCCTCCTCGATATCCCTCTCTCCCTCACAGCCCCAACTTGAATTCATCTCCACAGACTGTGGGGTTGCTTCAAGCATACCTCTCAGTTAAATCCACCCACCTCTCTGTCTCCATGATCTACCACCTATGTTACCCAAAAGGGGCTAGTCTATGGTTTAGAAACTAATGAGCCCCCAGGACTTAGTGGTTTGACATAGCAAAGGCTTCTTTCTCTCTCACAGCCCAGTACGAGTCAAGTATCCCTCCCCCTTCGAGGCTGTGCCCTCTGGGACTCAGGGTCCCCAAGGTCACCACAGCAAGAGAGGAGAAAGACAGTCAGCTCACCCATTGCCTCTGCCCAGAAGAGACACACAGTGACACTGCTTCTGTGTCATCAGCTGGAACTATCGATTTAACTCCAAGGAAAATGCACAGGGGCACTCGGATATTTGGTGGAGTACCAAATGTCTCTGTCCCGACTCCCTAGACGGAGCCACTGTCACCTCTGGTTGGACACTAGTAACCTCTCTTTCGGCATGGCAGCCTCCACTCTTACCCATCACTCAGCTCTTCTTTCTAGAGAAATCTTTCAGACTGAAGGTCTGAAAGGTTGTCATTGGCTTCCCAGGTTCTTAAAATGTAAACTCAATTTCTAAACACAACATGCAGAGCCCACTCCATGGGGCCCTGTCTGTACACGTGGACAGGTCTCCTTCTCACCCCCTCATGCCCTGTTACCTTCCCCATCAAGCCAGTCTGGCCGTCCAGTCCCTCAGAATGGCCGTGCTCTCCGTGGGTTGGTCTTCTTCAGACCCTCTCACACCCGTAGTCATCCCCGTCAAGCCGCTCTGCCCTTCCAGTCCCTCCAACTGGCCATGCTCTCTCCTGTGCCAGCCCCATCAACACAGGCAGGTCAGGCTTGAAGACTGAAAAAGGTGATGAATCTGTTCTGTGTTTTTTGTCAGTTCATTACTGGCTCAGCAAACAAGCCGTGAAAAGGGCAAGTATAAGACAAAGCTAGAAGGGAATGAACATCACGCCCCGTGGCTACTCTCATTCTCCCAGGAAGCGTGGAGGTTCTTTGCCAACTTGCTGCTCCCACTCTCAGTGAGGAGCACTTGGGTCAGAGGAGCTCTAAGTGAGGTTCCCTCCATGCCCCTCTTCCGGGAAAGGCCCATAGTGGTGCACACAGTTGTTCTGTTACTGTATAAAGAAATGTCGGGGCCGGGCACAGTGGTTCATGCCTGTAATCCCAGCACTTTGGGAGGTCAAGGTGGGAGGACTACTTGAGCCCAGGAGTTCAAGACCAGCCTGGGCAACACACTGAGATCTAGTCTCCACAATAAAAAGGAATAATTAGCCAGGTGTGGTGGCATGCACCTGTAGTCCGGGCTACTCGGGAGGCTGAGGTGGGAGGATTGCTTGAACCCAGGAGTTTGGGATTTCATGAGCCATGATCATGCCACCACATTCCAGCCTGGGCAACAGAGTGATCTCCAAAGGATAAATTTTTGCTGCCCACTAATTACATATATTTCTATTTTATGTATTTTTGTGTTGTCAGCCCTTCCACAGTCTCCACCACAGGGTCTTTGCACAGGTGTCTTTCTAGAATATTCTTCCCTCCTCTCTCCAGTCAGATTCTGCCACTTGTGACTGACCACTTCATTGCCTACCACGTATTCATAAAACACCCGTTACTGCCTCTGCAGCACCGTCACGTTTGTAATTCCACGATTACTTGTGTGTCATTTGATTATCGACAGTCTTTCCCATTACCCTGTAAACTCTTTTTTAATTTCATTTTATTTTTTGAGTTGGAGCCTCACTCTGTCACGCAGGCTGGAGTGCAGTGGGCGCTCCCGGCCACTGCAGCCTCGACCTGCCGGACTCCGGCGATCCTTTCGCCTCAGCCTTCTGAGTAGCCGGAACTACAGGCGCATGCTACCACGCCCGGCTAACTTTTTGGTTTATTGTGGAGATGAGGTCTCACCATGTTGCCCAGGCTGGTCTCAAACCCGCGGTCTCAGGCAATCCTTTCACCTCGGCCTCTCAGAGTACTGAGCCACCGCACCCAGCCCCCTGTAAACTCTTGAAGGCAGGATTCAAATCTGGTTTTCTTCATGCTGGACAGTGCCAACACCCGGTGCCTCTCAAACAAAACCTCTTGAGCGAATGCATCTGGAAGACAGAGCTCTCCCTGTGTCTATTCCCTCTCTGGATCCACTACACATAAAATAATCTGTTTTAAACTCACATCTCACTGTGTCCCTCCTTTGCCGAGATGCCCTCAATGACCCCTTGTCATTCAGCGAGGAAGTCTAATCTGTGAGCGGGCCTGTGAGCAGGGTGGCCATATGTCCAGCTTTCCCTGTCTACCTGCCGAATGTCCTCTTGTTTGCTCAAGAGTGTCCCACCTTGGATGATAGCTGTTATGGTCACTGCACATAAGTGGCCTCTAGCATCGGCCTCTCACTGGCTTCTTCAGCCTCCCTGCTTTGCTCTTTGTCCATGAGCAACACCGAGCTGCTTATGACTCCCTGCCAACTGCCGTGCTGTTTCTCACCTCCAGGCCTCCGCTGGCACAGCTCCCTCGGGCCAGAGTCCCCTCCCTCCTCCGGACCCGTCCTGGAAGACCCCGCGTGCCTCCTGACCCTCAGAGAGCCTTCGCAGACCCCACCTCCAAGTTCGGGGCCTCTTTCCTTGGCCGTCCAGTCCTCCAGCCCTCTCTCCTGTGTGCCTTCGCCACACGTCCACACTGAATGACAGACACCGGCAAGTTCTATCCTCAGCCACCAGTCCCGTGCATGCGCAACCCCTGCCACTTGCCCTCGAGGGCAGGGACTGTGAGTTATTTGCCTCTGGTACCCACAGCCTGGCCCACAGTTGAGGCACAACCATTACTGGCCAAATGAACAATGTTTTTGAAGGTCTTATGTATGCAGGTAAAATGTTGGGAATAGTCCATTTACTTTTCTAACTTTATTTACCCAAATCAATTTTCATCTGCATTCCTACCGGGTGGGGGTGGGGGGCAGTGATACCGCCACCGAGTCATTAATGGCGACCAACACCAAGAAGGCTGATGTTTAAACTGCCCCATGCTTCCTTGGGTTGGACTTGCCAGACAGTGGCTCTCCTGCTTCCGGAAGCGTCCACTTGAGCTGCCCAAGGCCTCCTTCTCCCCTCCCCCTCTCCCTGGCCTCTCCTTCTGGCTCCCTCCACCCTGCCTCCTGCCCTCCCCGCCACACTCTCCTCTGGACGTCCCCTCACCCTGAGATCCCCTCGGCTTCATCTGCAAAGCTCACGGGGCTCATCTACAATGTGACTCAAATGACTCACACATTTTTGTAACCTTTGTACCAAATATAATTCGGATATTGTCTGTGTTACCAGGATTGCTGAATGGGGCTCTCGGGGGAATTATTTCTAAAATCCTTTAGTTTGAACATCCTTCTCCTAAAAAGAGACATAATGAATAACATTTCTGCTGAAAGTGTGAAACAGTCTCCTTGCTAAAAAGAAGAAGTTTCCAGGCCTGGATTTTGACTTGGCCCCTGATTTGCATGTGGCCTTGACGCTTGCTAGACCTGCTCTCACGAGCCCCCCTATCTGCTGCAGCCCATGTTTTTTAGTCTATTAACCAGAGTAGAAGCTTCACAGGGCTGCGGGGAGGAGCCAGGAGAAACCGTGTATCCGTATTTTTCTAAATAATGTCCTTACACAGGGAAATATTTTCAGGGAGGCCCACGTTCAGATAAATTGTTTTTATTATAGTGTTACTTAAATACGAATGAAAATAACAGGTATAAATTTTTAAGCTTATAGCTCTTATAAAACTAGAAATCATAACAAATTTATAAATTCAATATAAGCCAAAGAAATTAACAAGAGAAATTTACACATTAATTACCAGCCAAGTCGCACACAAACCGATGAAATGACCAACCTTGGTTTAACATGACAGCTGACAGCGCTGACCAGCTCTAAGGCTTTGCTCAGTGGCTCAGCCTGTAATCCCAGCACTTTGAGAGGCTAACACGAGTAGATTGTCTGAGCCCACAGGTTCAAGACCCAGCCGAGCAACTTGGCAAGACCTCATCTCTACAACAAATCAAAAACTAGCCAGGTGTGGTAGCACGTGCCTGTAGTTCCGACAATTTGGAAGGCTGAGGCGGAAGGATCACCAGAGCCCAGCAGGTCAAGGCTGCGGTGGCCGGGAGTGTGCCACTGCCCTCTTGTCTGGGCAACAGAGTGAAATTCCAAAAAAGAAAAAGGAAAAAAAGCTTTGCTCTTGATGCAAATGTTCTCATCGGCGCCTCCATGCCCTGCCCCTTTTCTTTTGTCAGATCTCTGAGCTTTCGTGTATTAAACCATAAAGCGAGACCATTAAGCGACATAATAAAGGACCTGATAAAAACACCACAGAACAAAGACTCAGAAGCCAGTTGAGTCATCTGACAAAAGGGGAAATGGAAGGCAATGCGCTGGACCACAAGGACCTGTCCGAGCCCTCCAGGTCAGGACGCCGGGGGAGTGGTTGTACTGGTCCCCCACGGGAACTGTTGTCTAATGCTAGGAGTCTCCCCCGTCCCAGGATACCTCCCCGCAGGTAAGAGCCAGGAATGTGGAGTAAGACCCAGGCTTGAGTTCCTTCACCATTAGCCGTGCAATTCCCTTAGCTTTTCTCAACCTCAGCGTCTTCATCCGTAAAGTGGGGGGAAATAAATTCTATCTTACAGGATTGTCGTGAGGACAGAGTCAGAAAAGGTACACAAGACCCTCCATAAGCTGCACATTATCGTGTGCAACGGGAAAGGCTAGGCGCCCAGACAGACACGGGAGGTAAGTGGACATCCTTCTGGCACCCGGCTGCTCGAGTCCCTGTCACAGACCCAGGAGCAACTTCATCCCAGCAGAGACTACAGGAGGAAGCAGAAACTCCCAGCACCCTAGATATGGGCTGTTGGGAACGTTCAAATCTATGAAGTTTGAAACTTTGCCGAAGGAAGATGAAAGAAGTAGAAAAACCGACACTTTCAAAGACTCCAGCTGGCTTCGTTGTTGTCATGGGTGGAGATTAAGCATCTCGAAGACAGTTCTTTCTCTGACCTGGGTCAACCCAATCCGTTTTTGTTTGTTTTTTTTTAGTTTTTATATAAAGCTGCAAACCAGTTTTCTATCCTGAGGCTCTCCAGAGTTACAAACACAGATGTGAGACAGGAAAGGCTGTGCTTTGGGGAAACGTGGGGGCTTCAGTGGAGTGGGGAAAGACGGGCTTAAGCTGAGAGGCTAGAGCTGCTCTCGCCAGGGAGGTCTGGAGGCTCCAGGAGGGATGGGGCCAGGGCCGGCGAGATCATGTGAGCGTGACTTTGGAAGGTTCTGGGAACAAGCAGAGCCACTTGACCTGGGGAGGAGATGTGCCATGGAATTAGGGAAGTCCATTCTCTCTGCCTCTCAGGGGTCCAGTACCCTTCTGGCCCCCAGAAAATGGACAGTTTTGGAAGCCCGTGGAGATGTTAGTCTGGCAAAGGCATGATCGTGTTTATAACGGTGCCTCTGCTGTGGTGAAAGGGAGGCTCCCCAATGGTCGGGGAACAAGGGAAAGCTGAGCTGGACAGGAAGAAAACGTAGATGCCTTCCCGTAGATGCCAGGACAAACCAGGCAGTGAGCACAGAGAGGGCTGTCTGTGAGGAGAATCAGGCGTCGCTTGGGAAGGACTGGAGTCTTGACATCGAGCAAGCCATGGCGATTAGGCATTAGGAGTCAACAAACAACCCATTCACAATATCAGTACAAATGAAACCATCCACAAACCAGTTTCACAGGCGAGAGGCACAGGGTCAATACTAAAGAAAACTGTGAAATCTTATTGAAGAATATGGAAAAAAATTCTGAGCAAGTAAAAAAATACCACTTTCTCAGTAGAAGCATATATTTATCCTTACTATGGTAAAGTTTGCCAAAATTAAGGTAAACCCAGTCAGAATCCTAATTTTTGGCAACTGCATAAAATAATTTTAAATTTCTAATGGGAGCATAAATATCTGAATCTAGTCAGAAAAGAACAAAGAAACAAGATGCTAGACTTGCTTTACCAGACATCTAATGTTTTATAAAGCCTTTACAATGAAAATATTATGATATTGACTCAGACTAGTAAAATGGAATGAAGGGTTCAGAAAATAAATCCAAGTATATATGGAAACTCAATATATGACAAAGGGGACATATTAGTAAGAAAAAGAGTGTGCATTGAATAAATGCTGCTGACTTAGTTGGCTATCTGTCTAGAAGAAAACAAAGAGAGATTCTGGGTTCTTACCATACAGAAAAAATGATTCCAAATGAATTTAAAAACTGGTGGACAAATTACATATTAGAAGAGAATTTAAGAGAATACCTATATAATGTTGAATTAAGATACAAGATCAGAAGTCATAAAGGTACACTAGCACACCATATTGGACTACATCTTTTATTGTCAAGAGATTAAGTAAACACAGTCAAAATACCAGTGATGGCCAGGGGAAATTTTTGCCACAGATATGATAGACATAAGGTTAGTCTCCTTAATGTAAAAAGAACTCCTTTAATTTTTGAGAAATAATAAGAAAAATTAACCCAGTACAAAAATAGGCAAAGAATGAGAAAATTCACAGAAGAAATAAAAAGTCCACGAAAAGATGATCAATTTCACTATGATCAAGAAAATATAAAAGACAATATATCATTTTCTGCCTACCAAGTTGGCAAAAAATGAAAAAAGGAAAGAAAAGCCAGAAATGGCAAAAGTTGGAGGAAATTTTTTCAGTCTTATATTCCAGGAAGGATTGAATTGCTATAACATTTGTGAAAATAAACCAAAAATATCTCCTAAATTAAAAAAAAAAAATACACAAATCCAATCATTCATTTTGGAAAATCCATCATATAAAAATAAAATTGCCAGCACAAAAATATCTATGTTAAGGATATTTATTGTTATTACAGTTTATTGTTGGATATATTGAGAGAGAAATAGTTCATTAAATTATGGTGCATCCTTGATATGAAATATTAAGACCCTATTGAAAGAAGAAAATATTGACATCTATTAACCTAGAGAAAAGTTCAGGATGTCATGTCAAGACTCATACATATGAACCCATTTTCATAAAGCAAGTCCCAGTTATCCTCCTTCTCATATATTTGTGTGCACCTTTGCACAAACAAAAAAAATGTAGAAGGTGCAACATTAGGGGGCAGGAAATGAAGGATACGGCAGGGTCAGAAATCATGAACTTCCCTTACGTGTTTTTGATGATTTTATCGGGTAGAGTGCTTGCATAGTGCCGCTTTATTAATGAAGACGGTCATGTTCTCCCCAAAAAAGTGACTTCAGAAGCTCATGAGGCCTGGGTTGGCAAGTTGGACCCTTTTGATTGCTCTTACAGAGTAGACGGCAGGAAATGAATTGGAGGGCAACGCAGGCGAGAAACAAGATGCCACGCCTCGTGCCCAGGCGGGAAGGAAGGAGGCCACGCCCCACTCCTGACCGGGGCGGGGAAGGAACAAGGCCACGTCCTACTCCTAGAAGAGGGGAAGGAGTCCACGCCCCACCTCCCAGGGGGCGAGTGAGAACATGTCCCCCTCCTATGGGGGGGAGAAGGCCACTCCCCATTCCTATGGGAGAAAGGAACAAGGAGGGAGGCCACGCCCCCTCCTAGAAGCGCGAAGGATCACGACCACTCCCATGTGTGGTTCTTCTCTTTTGCCTCCAGGAGCCTCTTCTCTGGGTGCTGCGCTTTCACTGCCGGTGGGTTGGCTCCGTAAGCTGCTGCCTCTCATTTTCCAATTCCTTTCTCATAATGCCTAGGTTTTGCACGCCACCTTCCTAGGTGGTCTAATTCAGTCCATGTGCACACACTTGGGGATATGTCTGTGGCTGGTGTGTAACATTTTCACATTTAGGTCCCTTGCTAGTCTCCATCTGAATAGTAGTTCAGAAAAATGGAAAAGTGACCGTGTTTGCATTGATGTCTTTCAGCCAAGCTCTGCCACCCAGGAGCCAGCTAGTGTCTGGGGAAATCGGCCAGGCTGGACTCTGGCAATATGACAGCCATTTACCCCAAGGCAGAGTCAAGCCTTTCCAGGCCTGAGGTACATTTACATGGAATAAAGTTTAAATGGGGTAAATACTATTGGGATGGTGCTTTAAATTATTTACATTTGTTCATCTCCAACAGTAAAACAAAGCTTCAGGGATGCAGACCCAGAGACTGTGTCTTCCCACCGAAACCCAGAGGCATCTTGATTTTATTACTATTCCCAAATATTCTAGGAACCTAGCAGGGCCGTTAGAGACAGTGCAAGGTGATTCTTGCTTTGAGGGTCTAGTTGGGTTACGCTGGCTGTCGTTGGGACAGAGAACTCTCGTGTGCTCGGAAAGGCAGCGGCGGGGCTGTGGGTCAGGGAGCGTGGCCAACAGGAAGTCTTGCTTGCCCCTCTCAAGATCTAAAAAAGAAGCCCCCTCCTTCCTGCAGCCAGTGCTCCAGGCTCACCACCCACCGGGCCAGAAGGCTGCTGCCTCTGGGGAGCCATCTACTCCTGCTGGGACTTAAGCCCTCGCCTCCATTCCACCGCAGGAAGCCAGAGGGTCACCAGCCTTCCTGGTTTTGCCTCACCTGAAACTTGGGCTGAGTAAGGAATCCTTGACTTTGAATGAATTGACAGAATTCTTCCAGACAAGCACGACAGAATTCTTCCAGACAAGCACTACGAGACTCCGGGAGTGGGGATCCTTTCAAATCGCCAAGACTCACCCGAAGACAACAGGTCGCTCGTGGCAAAACCAGACCCAGAAGCCCTGGAGTCCCAAATTCGCTGCTTCTTCTTGCTGCTTAAAATCCTCTGGCCAGCCAGGCTCGGTGGCTCAGCCTGTCATCCCGCGCCTTTGGGAGGCCGAGGCGAGTGGATGGCCTG
>NW_007232181.1:84702-105737 GCF_000164805.1 Carlito syrichta | reverse complement strand
TCAAAAAAAAAAAAAAAAAAAATCCTCGGGCCTGACTTTCCAGGGGGACGGGAAAGAGCAGGAAGAACAATGAACTCTTAGAAACAAGGCCTGACGCAGCCTGAACGTTTGGGGGGCTTTGGAGATTTCATACGAGCACGACAAGGACACGGGGCTTATGCGGCAGCCCAGGGAGCCAACTAGGAATCAGTCTTTGCCAGAGGTTCCAGAATTCGGGCCTGGCATTCTCAGGACTCTTTCAGCTGCAAGTTTAAAAATAATAAGCAATAGTGATAACAACAGCAACAATAGTTAGCACTTGTCACTTAGCTGTGTCCCAGGCAGCGGTCTAAGCTTTCTGCATGCATCAACTCACTGGAAACTCATCTCAACCCCATGAGGTAGGTGTTATTATTGTGCCCATTTTAGAGATGAGGAAATTGGCATGCAGAAAAGTTAAATAATTTGCCCAAGGGCATAGCCAGTAAGTGGCAGTGCAGGATCCTAACAGAAAAGGTATTGGCTCCATGACGGGTAAAGCCTGCGAGTAGGCCTGGCTTCATAAACAGCTAAGTCCAGGAGCTCAGTCAATTTCCAGAGGTTCTGTCTTGACTTTACCTGGCTCTGCTTCTTCTCATGCACTGCTTTCATTGTTGGAGAGATGCTGTCTGTGCGGAGAGAAAGAGACAGCTCAGATTCCAGAGCAAGCGTGAGGCGGTCTCCCTCCCAACTATGAAGTATGAAGTTTCTTCTTGGCCCTGGCTTGCTCCTTCTGGAACTAATTACGGTGGCCAGGATGGTGGAGCACGTAGGAAGGGGACTGGGGCGGGCCAGCTGGGTGGAGCTCCCCTGAAAAGAAGGGCCGTTGCCAAAAGAGGTGGAGCGTTACCAGATGAGTGGCCCGTGGGGGATGTCAGCGGGGGGCCCAGGCAAGCCTGTGCTTTAGAGAAAATGGCGTGGGAAATGGCTGTGAGGATGTGGAGCTAGAGACAGGAGGTAAGCTCGAAAGCCCCAAGTGTCCAGGGTGGCGGCGGCCCGAGGCTGGGTGGTAGTGAGAAGGAGGCTGCGTCAAGAGATGTGTAGGAGACAGATGCAGGTGCAGGCCTGGAGGAAAAAGGCGCTAACGGCGTCTCTGAGGTTGTGGGATTGACTGACCTTGGAAAAGTAGGAAGACGAGTGGTTTTCAGGGGTGGGAGACAGTATGGAAGTTCACGGAAGGGTATGTCTGCGCTCAGTCTGCCTTTCCTGCTAGACAGCAGCTCTCCTGAGCAGAGACCCCATCTGCCCTGTTTGCCATGATATATACAGCTACCGGGTAGTGCTGGGCACACCGGAGGCACTCGCTCTCTGGACGCACCCCAAAGAAGCATCTCGCCAGAGAGCCAAGTGCGCGCACCAGTCAGGTCGTTGACATCAGGAGAGATGTCTGGCTCAGCAGTGTGGATTCGGGGGTCACCGGGGATGGGGAAAAAGAGAAGAACAAGGAACTGGAAGAGATGGTCCAGAGCGAGTGTGGAAGCAGAGAGCGAGTATAGAAAGCCCCAGTGTAAGGAGCTGGCCCAGGAGGTAGAGCCAGGAGCAGCTGGAGCGCGAAGGGTCAGAGAAGAGTGAAGGGGGCAGAGGGTGGCGGCAGGGAAGCTTGGCCTGGAAAGGCAGCGAGTCGACCGCAGGAGAATCCCCCCGCCCGCTCACCCGCTGTGGCCTTGGGCAACTTATTTCACGGCAGTGTGCCTCAGTTTCCCCCTTTTAAAATGAGGATACGAACCCTGCCGATCCTAGCTGTGGCTGTGAAAATTCTAAAAACAAACATGCATAAAGGACTTACCGCAGTACTTATCTCAACGCTGACCCGCAGTGAGTGACACCTCACCTTGAACACCAACCACAGAATGGCCAAGCAGGGGTAAAATGTCCCCGCAAGATTTGGCTAGCTGGATAGCGTGGGGCCCGTACCGATGAATGGTTTGCAGAGGTGGGAATAGAAGCCAGGTGGATGAACCAGGGAAACCGAAACACCTTCCCCAATACGTTCTTCTTCGCAAGCGCAGCCGCTGTCTCGTCTGTTACATAACGCCCCGACGACGTCAAGCTTTTTTGGCGGGGGACTGGGTCTGCCCGTGTTCCTAGGGCTTTAAGCACGCTGGCACACAGTCGATGCGCAGTTGGCTCTGAGGACAGGCATGGCCCCAGGGATGTTTTCTGAGTCTCCCCTAGCCATTGTGATATACACCCTTGACAACCACAACCCTATGCTGCAGTCTGATGTGTGACAACATGGAAATCCAAAGAAAATGCCATTCAAGCCCTTGGTCTTCATTTCTTCTTTCAGGGTCTGGATCAAATTGATATTTCTTTTCCAGATATGTTCACGTTTGACCGTTGAAAAACTTAATAAAAAATTCCAAGGGCAGCAGCTCAAAGAAACTCTCTAACTCTGGGGAGAAGGAATGGATTGGGCTGTGGGAAGAAAAGGAAACTCCCAGCCCGCAGGTCTTCCCTGAGGCCACGTAAATTGACTGTGCTCTACAGCCCACACCTGCCCTTTGCCTGGGCACAAAGCAACCAGCTGAGAAGTACCTGTGCCTGCCACAGAGGGCACAAAACCCAGACACAGCAGGCCTGGGCAGGCAGGAAGCGTGAATGATGTGGCAGAGAGTTACACCAAGTCGTCTAAGCTGCTAACCTAGACTCTCGGAAACGTCAGGCTAGGGCCTGATTCTAAGAACACACAGAGCTACATGTTCAAATAATGGATAAGTAAGATCTCTCAGAAACAAACACAAATGAGAAGAGCATGCAACCCAGTCTCAAAAGTAGAACATTCTGGAGTGAAGCGAAGAAGATCCATTCTGCAGGAACCCGCCTTACAGCTCTCCGCACAGCCCATAGGCTGACTGAGCTGGTCCTCTGGCCCTGCCTCACTGGCGCCCACATCAAGACCCCTGCCCCCAACACGCGCTTCCGTTTCCCAGAACAGGCGGCTTCTGTGCTTGAAGAACATCCCTCTCCCTCCAACAAAAGCCTGCTCCTCCTTCCAGACACACCTCGAGGGAGCCTCCGAGGGAGACCTTCCTGCTTCCACAGGCCGAGGGAGTTCTTTCCTCACGCCTCTCGGTGCAGTCTGCCCCTTTGCTCAGTATCAGTGCTGTGCGTCCATCAAAGCCCGCATCATGTGCTGTCATGAGTGGCTGCTGCGTGTCCATCCTTTTCAAGGCTAGGAATCATGCGGTGAGCAACTCCGTGGCAATGCCTATGCCCTAAAGGATAGTACTTTTATTTTTTTTCCATACAATAATCCTGCAAAGCACAAGGTTTCCCCTTTACAGATGAGGAAACTGATTCTTTGAATATTCAGATAAAGCCCTGGAAGTTATGGAGCTGGTGAGTGGCGAGCTGCATGTTTCCAAAGCCAGGACTTTTTTTTTTTTTTTTTGGTCATGCAACACTGCCTCTCTGTTGCTTCTTTGTGCTTTCCGGCACACAGTCAGCACGCTAAGTGGATGAGTGTCTTTCCCCTAACGATAAGCACCTGAGAGCAGGAGCATATCTTTCCTTCGAATGCATCCCCGGGACCAGTTTGAGGTAGGAGCTCCTCAAACCCGTGGAGCTCCAGGAATATTTTGAACGAAGTGGCTCAAAATGCGTGTGAACAGATTCTGTGCTACAAAGCCTCGATAGCGACCATGCGGTTGCTGGGGACAAGTGGATCTGTTAGCTTGTTGCGGCTGCAGAAAGAGCATCAGAAGGAAATCCTTCCCCAGCACCAGAATGCATAGTCATCAACAGCCGCATTCAATGGTCAAGGTCTTAGGCATATAGGAGCACATTTCTTAGGTCTCAAATCCTGGCCGGCGTGCTAGGATATGGCTTTACTTCAAAGCAGATATCCCAGAGGCTTTACGGAGACTGGTAGAGAGGACACAGTGTGAGCCACTTTGTATGCCCGAGTCACCTCTTTCGTTGTCTTGTGCAGAACTCTGGGGTCTTGTCCAGTTACATGTAGGAGAGCTTGATAAGAGTCCACATTCTTTTGAGGAAAATATTGATCTCCCTGCCTGTGAACCTTTCCAATGACTCCACATGCTGAAGTCACTTGTTGTCAATGCAGCAAATATTTACCTGTGTTCTCCTTTTTTCGCTCCGGGAGAGAATAGAAATCTCCAACTCCTAAAATTTTAAAACAAAACAGCAACCTAGTGCCCATGTCCTTGTGTGTCCTTCAGATGTGGGGTTTTCACACCAGGCAACTGGCCCGTCCTCCCCATATGCTCGTTTCCAAAAAAATGATCCAGTCATTGTAATTGCCTGTGGTTGGCCCTGGCCTAAGGCTGCAAGTCCTGAACCGCAGAGCTCAGAGAAACGGTCTATTTGCCACAGGTAGGGTTCGCCTGATTCTTCGGGTCCTATCGTGAGATGATCAGGAGCAAAACTCCTGGGCCCTGCAACGATCCGAATTCACCCATCCTTTCGACAGATACCCGCCAAGCACCTCCAAGGAGCGGCAGAGCCTGGGAGGCAAGAGCTCGGACTCCGGAACGGGACTGATCCACCTTCCAGTGTCCCCATTTCCAGCGCTGTAGCCTGGGGAAATCTCCTTGCCTCGGCGCCACCACCCCCTCGTCTCTGGAGGGGGCCCATAATAGCACCTTCTCCAAGGCACTGTTTGGAGGTCAAATGACTCTCGGAGAGAAACGCTTAGAGGCGCTTCTGATATTTGGTACATTTTCGCTGTTACTATTATCATCACTGTCATGATCTTATATGTTATCACTATTACCCCAAGTCGGACATGGTGCACCCCCAGGGCGAGGGGCTGGGGTTACAAGAGTCAGAAGAGCACACACAGTCTCCGACCTCTAACGGGAAGACAAACACAAAGTAGTGATCCCAATGAGTGGATAAATATGAACGGTGGCAGGTGACCTCACAGAAAGGTACGAAGTGCCCTGAAACCCTAGAGCCAGGGGGCGGGCCCTGGTCTGGGTGGGAGAACAGAAAAGAGGAAGGTGTGTAGGGTTCGCTGAATGCGATGAGTGGACTCACGGGAGGACCTTTCCAGGCAGAGGGAGCAGGCCCAGTCGAGGGCCAGGGTGGCTTTAGGCCGAGAGGCTGCTGCAAGCGAACGTTACACGTACACCTTCCGCTTGGGGCTGTTCACAGAATCACTGTATTTGGGTAGCATCTCTTTAAGCTGTAGCACTAGAAACGAGTTTCATTCTGGAAGTAATTTCTCAGGTTGCCTTTTTCCCCCTACCTTGACCCAGCGATGAGAGCTCTGTCGGAAGCTTGTGCTCCCTTTTGGTCCAGTCACAGATTTAGCTGACTGATCAGCTGCAAGAATTGGGTCATCCAGGTGCCTTGAAGCAACTATTTTCTTACCATGTGAGAAGGGTCTATTTTTGCCCTTTATCTCCTTATTTTAATTTGAAACGTTAAAGGGCCCTGAAATCTTTCTGGAAGTTGGCCAGATGCAAATTCCCACTTGTGTGACATAAAAGCCGATTCCGAACAGCTTCAGTGGCTGCAGCCTGGTTCGGGAGAGAGGCTGCAGCTGCCAGTGTGCAGGCCCTGGGGACGAAGACTCTGAGCCTGCCCACCAGCCTTCGTGAGGTCACATCCTGGCTGGCATGGCCGCTGCCTGGCTGGGGAGGGCACTGGGGGGAGGAGGCCTCCGGCCGCTTACGTCAGCTTCCTTCACTGGAATATTGCGAGGGGTGAGCTCGAGCGGCGTGTTGGCCCTTGAGAGCCTCCAGAAGAGAAGGATGTGTGTGCTGAGCCCCCCGGGTCTGGCTGGCTCGGCATTTGTTTTCTGGGGACGCCTGCTCAGAGAGCGACGCGTTGGTGGCGAGACAGAGGCAAGGGAACGCCTGGGAGCTCGGTCCGGGGCCCCGTGAGGCTCTGGCTCCGACGGCTCCATCCCGGGCCCGCTCCGGGCTCTCCCGTCGGCTCTCCACACCCGGCCCTGCCGCCCGCTCTGCACAGTCCTTCATTCACCCACCCTCCCCAGTCGTTCCGTGATCCGCTCCGCACAACCGTTTATTCACCCACTCTCCACCATCGTTCATTCACCCGCTCTGCACGATCGTTCACTCACCCGCTCTCCCCAATCATTCATTCACCCACTCTACGCAATCATTCACTCACCCACTCTCCCCAGTCGCTCACTCACCCACCCTCCACAGTCATCCCCTCAGCAAGTATCTACGAAGCGCCCCTCACGACACCAAGCTCCCCACGAAGGAGGTCCTGCGGAACCCACTCCTCCAGCTCGTCCCTCCAGGCCTTCTCCCACAACCCCCGAGCGGATCCTTAAGCGCTCCCGGCGCCCCCGACCCTGCCTCCAGAAGCAGAGGAGAAAGTGCAGCAGACTTGTCCAGCCGGGCCGGGAGGACCGTGAAGAGGCCCCGCAGCGAGAAGTCCCAGACACGGACTGCAAGAAGGAGTCGCTGGCGGGAGGCCCAGCGCGGGCGGGCTGCCTCTTCTTTTCAGCGGAATCGGGAGAGTCAGAGCTGAGAGGCCTGACTCGCCAGACTGATCCTAGCCAGGAGAGCGGACTGTGTGGTGACTGCGTGTTCCCCGAGGGCCTCCGTGCGCCCCGTCTCCATCGCACTCAGGGCGGCCTGGAGTCCCTGCTGGAAGTGACCCAGCTGGCGGCTTTCGCCCGGGCCTGTGCTGCTCCCTCTAGGACCCAGGCTTAGAGCACGCACACCGCCGTGCAGCTGAGAGGCTGCTTTGCAAACCTGAAACCGCTTCACCACTTGGCCTTCTTTTTCCTCCCATGGCAGGCAGCCTCCGTCTCTGTGGAAGAGAGGAACCACTCTCAAAGAGGAGCCACGAGCCTCATCGGCAGAGGAGGGAATGGGGTTGGAGAACAGCAAGCGCGGCGCCCCAAGTCTGGAGCCAGTGGAAGTGGAGCTGGAGCGTGATCCCAGGCAGCGGATCTGACGCCAGCGTGCAGAAGCAGGAGCAGCCCTGCGCCCGGCAGCAAAGGTCGGGCAAAGCCTGCATCTGTCACCACGCCACAGACACAGATGCCTTGCTTAGGCCCAGAACCCTGGGCTGGAACTTCAGCCGGGCCGCCTTACAGCTGTGTCGGCCTTGGCGGAGTCAGGGAACCTCTTTGATTCTCTCTCTGCAAAATGAGAAAACAGGGCCGTCACGTGAATTAAATTCAATGATGTGTCTGCACCCAGTACGCATACTCTAAAACTCCATACAGGGCATGGAAGTTCCCGGAGGATGGTGCGCCATGGCCCACAGACTGAGAGGGAAGGGCAACCAGGAGTGGACACCTGTGGACAGCTGCCCTTGGGAATAGGCAAACCCTGGCCAAGATAAAGCAGGTGCTTCAGCTCTGGGTCCCCCAAACCGCCACAGGCCTCCTGGGCCCATGGGTGCCTTAAGGGACTAAAAATAGCCACAGAGCCCTAGGCAGACAGTGGTGACTAAAACAGGTGCGTAGAGCTGGGCAAGAGTGGCCTTCCTCCTCCCCTGAGAGCCAACATGGCCACCCTCCCAGCAACTGCTGGAGCCTCCCCAGGGCTGACCTCTTACCCGGCCCCGTGGAGTGCACTGGTAGAGCCTCTCTGCTTCCCACACCCACCTACCTTCCAGCAAATCGGCCCAAAGCTTCTGATCTTTTTACCACCGTCTAACGTATCAGGAATCAACTCAACCTCTCAGCAAGATATCTACTGAGCACCTACTATGTCCCAGAGCGATTTGGAAATGAGAAGTTGGCACAGGACACGACTCTTAAAACCACCAAAGACTCACATTTCTGAAGCAAGGGGACACGTGGGCCAATGTGGTAAGAGCTCTTCTGGGTCGTTTCTTCGCGCAAACATAAACGGTTCTTCCCTTGTGTTTGCATACTTTCCATCTGGGACTGGTTTGATTACTTTGCCTAGTCTTTCTGCGGTCATCAGCACTCTCAACTTTCCTAAAGTCTAAACTCAATCCTTTTCAAAGAGAGTTTCATCATCCGACTTCATTTTAGAGAAGAAAACACTAGAAAGCTCTCAGATTACTGGAGGATTTTTCTCCCCCCAAATATGGTAATAGGTAGTACTTTCTTGGTAGCAACATAAGGACAAACAATTGAATCACACTGATCCAGACAGTTTAACCAAGTACATTCTGTCATGCAGGTAACTTTGTTCTTGCATTCTTCCACTTCTTTGGTTAAATTCAAAAGAGCAGACTCAAAATTCAGTTAAGGGCTTTCATCAAGAACAAGCCCTTTAAATACTCATGAAGTTCAAACTGCACAGAATGCAGCTTTTGGGAGTGGCGCACTATTTATAACAGCGGCAAGATCTGTTCTTTGAGAATGCATCTTGCACCATGTTCACTAAGCTGTCTAAGTAAACCGAGAAGGAGGAGGGGGAAAAGGTATCAAGAATTAACAATAGCAAAACCCATAACAGAGCAAGGTAAACTGGAACATCCCACAGCAGCTGAGTGCCCTTCAGCACTCCCCAGGGGCTGGATGCTGGCTCGGGCCCAGCACCCGCCAAGAGTAGACGGTGCTCTCCCTGGATCTAGTGTGGGTCATTGCTTATGGCCATCCTACCCAGACACCCGATGAGTCTCGTCATCTTCGTCCTCAAAGTCGTGTCAGATGCCTGAATCATCTTTCTCGAGAGCTGCTCTAAGAAGAAACCTCCCAGATTCGGCTCCTCCAGTATGACCACCCGGTTTTTCTCATCCCCAGTTCCCTTCCTCGAGCTGCCCAAGGTCTTGGTCTGGTTTAACTGTCCAGCATTTCTTGCTCATGCCACGGTCCTTCCCTTTGCTTCTCTCTCTGTCTGGGGCATCCTCCCTCCCCTCCCCCAGCCACTGAGCCCATAAAACCCGATCCACCTTTCAAAGGCCATGTCAGGGCTCCATTCCGTGCAATACCATCTGAAATCCATTCATGCGGATGCGGTTTCCACACCTTTGTTACCCACCTGCATCCCGACAGCATTTTGCCTTCTTCTGGGACATTTATCATGCTACCTAAGATCATGCAATCCCCTGGAGCAGGGGGTATCCAGAGGCCAGGTCATGGACCGGTACCAATCTGTGACCGGTGAGGAACCAGTCACACAGCAGGAGGTGAGTGGAAGGTGAGCAGAGCTCTGGCTGCTGTCAGATCAGCAGTGGCATTCGATTCTTATGGGAGTGTGGACTCTATTGTGAGCTGCACACGTGGGAGATTCAGGTTGTGCGCTCCTTATGAGAATCAAATGCCTGGTGGTCCTTCCCAACCCCGTGTGTAGAGGAACTGTCTCCCATGAAACCAGTCCCCGAGCCATAAAGGTCGGGGACTGCTGTCCTTGAGAGCAGAAGGCTTTTCTTATGCCGACTTGTAACCTGTTAATGCACAGCCCATGGTGCTAACCTAGGATAGGGCTCAGCTCTGTGAGATTGAGGGTCATGCTGCCACACCCCTTCCTGCTAGAACTTATGGAGGTTTCTTGTTCCTCTGGTGCTGCAGAGAGAGGAGAGACTTGTGCCGGCCGGACGAGAGGAGCCACCTAGGTAGCCCTAGATCCCTCAGACTGGAGAAGGAAGGGTGCGGGGCGGCGGGGGCTGCAGGTGCTGGCTGTGTTTTCAGAAGGAAGAAGAGTTGCTGAGGCAGACTGCACTGCTTACGCTCAGCTTAAAGATGGCCACCTCCAGGTCTCTTGGCCATGCTGGGAATTTGGAGTGGGCGCAAAGTCCAAGCATTCTGACCAGGAACAGAGCTGTCAGGGCTGATTTCATGATGCCTTACTGAAAAATGCTACCAAAAGTGTTGCCCGGGAATATATACGGAGAAGACACTGAAGCAGTCCTGATCTGAAAACTCAAGCCAGAGAAACTGCCCAGATCAATCAGAAAAAAACGAAAAGTGGTTCTACCCAATTCTGCCTAGACACAACATGTTTTTAACATTATCTCCAAACTCCCAAACATACGAATGGATGATATTTCATTCAGAATGATGGATTTGCATGGGCTGCAGAAGACTAGGTTTCTAGCTTGGGGCCAGGCATTCAATAGCTGGGTAACCTATCGGGATATCTATCTGGGTTCTGGGTCTCATTGTCTCGGCTCTAAATTCTAATAACCTGAGATCTCATTTAGAAATGCCACAGCTCATCACAGTTCTGCTACTAATTCACATGAGGCTTGGTGAAGTCTCTTCTCAGCACTTATTCCTATAGAGTTCTTCCCCCGACTCTCTCTCTCTCTCTCTCTCTCTCTCTCTCTCTCTCTCTCTGTGTGTGTGTGTGTGTGGTTTTCACACTAGGACCTTCTAGGGCTGAGGCTGGCCATGCCCCTAGACTCGGTTCCCAGCTACACTTGCACAGGGAACACTCACCCTTTCTTCAGCTTGGGATTCTTCAGCTTGGCAATCCATAAGCTGAAACTGTCTGTTGTGCTTCAGAAGAGTAGGACAAGAAAGGGGTCCTTCTGTTGCAGAATTACATACAAGTGACTCAGGCCTCACCACCCCTTTCTCTTAGTGACAAAACTCGGGGATGCCTCGTCCCTGGGGAACGCTGAGTTCTCACGGGGCTTGGTCATGGGAGTAAAGGTCTGCACGGCGGATGATAGGCTTCGCCTCTCACTAAAACGTTATGTGCTAAAGCAGGTTTCAACAGTCAAAGGACGTGGAAAGTGCTGGGGTTTCAAAGTGCCTGTGTTTGTGCATTGCATGATGGTGACGCGTTTGATTTTTAAATGAACACATGCACATTAGGTATCAGCAAGTAAAGAGGAAGAAAAGAGAAGCATGTGAACTGGGGGCTCCCAGGAGTGAGACTTCAAGACGCAACTGCTTGAGGCCGGTTCTCAAACATTGTGGACAGAGAAGCAAGCGCGAGCGCTAACGTGTTTCAAACGTCTACTTGCACGCTTGATCTTGGACCGTTGCTTGCCATATGTTAGCTGACTAGCCACAAGAGCCATATTCCATCCTCACTTTAAATGTGGGGAAACTAAAACTAAAACAAACATCCAAACCCATGACGTCTGCCTCCAGCCTCTCTGTTGCCTTTCCAGCACCGTTTCACAAATCCAGAACGTGGCCCCGAGGAGTCTTAGGTTCCCACTGCTCCACCCTCCGCCGGGCTTGCCCTGCACCAGGCAGGCACACCTGCTTTTCTGCTGCACTGAGCTAGGTCTGTTGCGCTCTTAGAGTCCTACGTGGAAGGCCTGTCCCTGTATTTGCTGACAACCTTTCAGACGCGAAGAGGCTGCTCGACGAACAGGTGTCTCCACAAGCACCGAGTCCCACTGGTGCTATTTCAACTCAGTGTCTTCACTTCCAGGTGGGATTCGTTGATTCACTCTTTCATGTCTGACCCAAACATGCTTTTCAAACTTAAGTCTTACGGCTCCCTTCCAAGGATGCTTTGATTAACAGTCTTTGTTTAAAAGTAACACAAGAGACCGGGCGCAATGGCTCATGCCTAGAATCCCAGCACTTTGGGAGGCTGAGGTGAGAGGATTGCCTGAGCCCACGGGTTCGAGACCCGCCTGGGCAACTTGGTGAGATCTCATCCGTACAGTACATCAAAACGTTAGCCAGGCGTGGTGGCACACGCCTGCAGTTCCAGCTACCTGGAAGGCTGAGGCAGAAGGATTGCCTGAGCCCAGTAGGTCAAGACTGTGGTGACCGTGAGCACACCACTGCACTCTAGCCCGGGAGACAGAGCGAGACTTCGACAAACACAAACCAACCAACAAAAAAACCCCACGAGAAATGCAAACTAACTTGAGTGGGAAAAGCAGATTGCTCTCGGTTCACATGGCGTGTCCTCGGACCCGAGGGCTGGATCAGCTCAGTTCATGGGAGGTTCTCAAGCCAGGACTGAGGACTCACAACACCCATCCTCTTCCTCGGCTCTACCTCGTTCTGTGCGTGTGCTTCACTCGTCCATATTTCTGCCCACCTTTAGTCCTTGTGGCAGGAAATAGGGTTTCCCACAGCTTCCGTGCTCACCCTAAAAGTCTGAATGCCACTTAGACCAAGTTCCATTTTCCAAGAGATGAAACTCTGAATGGCCCGGCATGGCTTGGGTCACCTGCGTCCAAACAGAGGGCTCTGTCGTGGCCCAGCAGGGGTCCTGAGAGGCTTCCAGGAGCCACTTTGCTACGAGCCAAAGGGGAGACACTGTGAAGCGTCACTGTAAGCTGGATGGGCACCCCAACAAGCGTTCTCCATGGTGGAGTCCATGCTGCGGCCACGGGAAGCTACTTGCAGGCCCTCAGTCCTCTGCTGTCCTCCTGGCCCCCGCCTGCTCCGTCACTTTCCTGAGAATCCGACCTGTATTGAGGAGCTCTTATTCACCGCTGGAGGGGACGTCGACGAGAACAGCCACTCTAGCGGACAGCGTGGAGGCTCGTCAGAACACTACAAACAGAACTACGCATGATCTTGCAGTCTCGCTCCCGGGCACTTCTCCAAAAGAAAGGAAATCGGAATGTCAGAGAGACAGCTGCACCCCCATGTGTATTGCTGGACTATTCACAATAGCCAAGATACAGACTCAGCCTCAGTGTCCCACGGCGAATGAGTGGGTAAAAACAAAGGCGATGTGTCTACACAGTGGAATACACTTTAGCCGTGAAAAAGAAATTCCGTCAGTCAAGGCAACGTGGGCGGGACTAGAGCACATTATGCCATGTGAAATAAGCCAGGATGGTCGAGCTCAGTGGCTGAGCCTGTCATCCCGCGCCTTGGGAGGCTGAGGTGAGTGGATGGCCTGAGCCCATGGGTTCGAGACCCGCCTGGGCAACTTGGTGAGACCTCATCTCTACAGTAAATCAAAAAATGAGCCAGGCGTGGGAGCGCACGCCTGTAGTTCCAGCTACTGGGGAGGCTGAGGCGGAAGGATCGCCAGAGCCCAGCAGGTCGAGGCTGCGGTGGCCGGGAGAGGCCACTGCACTGCAGTCTGTCTGGGTGACAGAGTGAGACTCCAACCAAAAAAAAAGAAAAGAAATAAGCCAGGAACAGCACTTTGAATCCTGAATGCTCTCACTCATGCGTGGAAGCTCAAACATCGATCTCACAGAGGCTGGGAAGGGCAGAGGGCAAGAGGGCACACGGGAGATCTGTGACTCGAGAGAAATCACCGCCAAACAGGAGGAGGCTGGAAGGGCAGGGGGCAAAGGGGAGATAGATGAAGCAGACGAAATCACAGCTATGTGGGAGGAGCACGCTCTCTCATGTTCCAAGCCACGGTTAACAATAATATATAGTTTCAATAGCTGGAAGGAGGATGCTGACTGTTCCCAACACAGAGAAATGACCAGTGTCTGAGATGACGGAGATGCTAGTTACCCTGGTCTGGTCACCAGACATCACGTGTGTCATAACATCACTCCACACCCCATAAATGTGTGCAATCACCATGCCAATGTTCTAACTAAATTAAATTAGAAAAAGGAGAAGAAGCCGGGCTCGGTGGCTCAGCCTGTACTCCTGCTCCTTTGGGAGGCTGAGGTGAGTGGATTGCCTGAGCCCGCGGGTTCGAGACCCGCCTGGGCAACTTGGTGAGACCTCATCTCTACAACAAATCAAAAATTAGCCGGGCGTGGTAGTGTGCACCTGTAGTTCCAGCTACTCAGAAGGCTGAGGCGGAAGGATCGCCGGAGCTCAGCAGGCCGAGGCTGCGGGGTCCGGGAGCGGCCACTGCACTCCAGTCTGGGTGACAGAGTGAGACTCCGACTCAAAAAAAAAACAAAAGAAAAAAGAAAAAGGAGAAGATTCCACCAGAACTCAAAGGCCAGTTCTAATCATCGTAGCACCTCCGCGTTTCTCCTACACCAGTTTCCTCTCCCCTTCCTGTCTGGATGTTCCTTGAGAACTAAATCCCTGTCTGACTCACCTTCAAATTCCTGTGGAATTTAGTAAAATATTTAATAGGTAATAGAGAAAATAATTGCTGAGGGGAGGAGATTTTTCCCTCTGTTAATAACTTAAATACGCTTTTTTAAAAAGTTTTATCTTTTAGCTTACTTTCTCTTTTCAAAGTTGAACTATTCACACCCCTTTAACTGTCCCTCTGGAGATCAGTTTTAAAGAATGTGGTTGCTTTCGGTGAAACTGAAGAGTCAACCAGCGTGGTGACTGGGGGAAAAAAATGACACATTCAAGCTGGAGCTGTCCATGAAGAAACGATTCGTAAAAGTGTGGGCAGAGTCTAAGGAAGCCTGCAGGGATGAGTGCAGTATCCCTGCTTTCCTGCACGGGAGACTTTGCGACCCCACGGCCTGGAGCCACAGCGGGGGGCTGCTACCTGAACCCAGAGGGACACCCCATGCGGGACACCCAGCTGACTGGGCCCTCAGGAGGTGAGGCCAGAGGAACACATTCCCAGCCTTCCCCCTCCTCCTCCCTCTGATCTCATGCCAAGACACACCAGGGACCGAACCCAGCAGGAAGCAGAGGCTGAGGCAAGCCCAGGGCTGAAGTCCACACAGGTCAGCCTCCGGGCCACATACAGCCAAATGCAGATCCCCCATCGGGGGACCGGTGAGCCCTCTCCCCACTGACGATCCACGGACCCTCGGACAGGCATGGCCCACGCACCAGGCGCCGGAGGAAAGACCCACACACTGCGTGCTGGGAGTGCGCTCACATAAATCTTGGGAGTTTAGAGGTCTTATTCCAGCCTGGCTCTCACTTGGCCAAACCGAATTTCGTGTTAACACTGCAAGAGACCGAGAGCGACAGAGAGGTCTACCCTATACACGTACAGTGCCATATGAAGCCCTCGTGTCAGATATGACGCCTTGGGGCAAACTGAGGGTCCAGGGGCCGAGGCTCAAGTCCTAGCTCTGAAACGCTTCTGGCCAGGGCGCTCCACGCGGGGCCCTCCGCCTGCCCTGGGCTCAAGGCTCTTCGGGTGTAAAACTGCCCCTTGCCTCTCCCAGCTCCGTCATTCCGCGTCTCCAGCTTCCAAGTTCTCATTTCCTTTGCTGCAAAGGAAGCCCAGCCCTCGCTGCGCAGGTGGTAATGGGGCACGCCTTGTGGCGTCCCCCCAGGCTCGTCTTGGGCAGGTCTGAGCAAAAGAACGGGATTTCACTGAGGGTCGGGACAAGGTTTTGCTCCGTCACTTTCCTCACTCAAACGCAGTGGTTGGCCTAGGGCCAAGATTTTATTTTTGTTTTATTTCATTTGAAAAAAGTCAGAATAAGCCCTCAAGAGGAGCACAAACAAGGAACAGAGAGCACAAAGTGTCGACGCGCAACGATGTGGGTCTATTTCTAGGCCTGTGGTCACTCTTCATCCCCACCTCAGCCTTTTGAGATGGATTTTGTCACAACCCCACCTTACCAGCACGGAAACTGAGACTCAGAGAAGGTCACGGCCCGGTCCCTGCTCCCGCAGACTCTGAAGCCCCCTCTTCTCCCTGCTCTGCACACGGTGCTCAGTGAGGGCGTTCTAGGAGGACTGCTTGGGCGCTAACCTTTGTCTCGCCTGTCGGGACATCCCGGGAACCTTGAGAAGGCCTGCTCCTAGGCCGGGGAGCCTCCCACCTTCCGGGCCTCCAGCCCCGCCCACCCTCCCGTTTATGATCTAGACGGCAGGAAGACCGCCCGCTGGGGCTGGGCACAGCCCTCCGTGTCTCAGCACGGCTGCACTGGCTTTTTCATGGCATTTCCCCCACCAAACCTCTGGTCGGTCACTCGACATTCTGATCCCCAGGGCATGTCCTGGAAAAGAGAAGGCAGGCTGGCAAGATGGTGGCTTGCCCCTTCGTCAAGAGGCGAGCTGGGGCAAAGCCTGCAGCCGCTGCGTCTCCCTCCCCGCCTCTGTTGTCTGGACGGGCTGCAGCAGGTTGGAGACTGGACTCCGGCGGGAAGGACAAACTAAGGAGGGAAGAAGACGAGCGGAGAAGCCAAGCATGGAAGGCACTGCTGGAGAGTTTCGGACAGTTCTTGCAAAGAAAACACCTAAGAGCAGAACCAAGGACAGCCTTTCTGTTTTCTTTTCTTTTTCCTTTTCTTTTTTTTTTTTTAAGAAAGAACAAATTTTATCTTAATCCAGACTTAAGACTTTTTAATTGTCTGATAATTATTTTTATTAAATACAATTATCATGTAAAGTAGCCAGAATTATACACATTAGTGCTTTTCTGAAAAGTGAAGATGTTATTTCAGCAATGCTAAGGGCTACATTTTTCTAATATCAGAAGGTAATTGCATTCTTTTGAGAACTATGAAACATTCAAAGCCTAACAGGAACCTAAAATTATATATTTCAAATAATCAGATTGTAGTAAATCGGAGCTAAGCAGATGTAACCATGGCATTTAACTAGTGCCTATTTCAATGTCGTTTATCTGCTTTACAGAAGGAGTGGGGTACCCTTTAGCGCTTTGCAATCATCTGAAATGTCTAAAGAAACTAACTCCACGAAGGAAAGCCAAGGGGGGCCTTTCAACAAAAACTGCTAGAAGAAGTAACCGGGCAGCCACGTGGCAAGGGTGGCTCGGCTGCTGTGGGCAGCTGCTCGGATTTCAGGGTGTGGGGTGAGGTCAGCAGCGACTCTGGACCCCAGTGGTATCAGGATTGGGATGGACACAGCACAAGACTCGTATCTCAGACACGCATTGGTTGAAAGCACCGTCCACCGACCATGAGGTGTCACTTGGCATGACATGTTAGGCCGCCAAAGCATCTTCTGCTTTGACCACACCCACCCGCATGCCGGGTGCCACCCTCCACACACCCACCCTCTTTCTGAGAGCTACAGCGGGACGCCCCCACGCCAACGAGCCAGCCCGGCGGCCTCCATGTCCACAGCACTCGTCCCTTCTTGCGAGGCTTCCTCTGTCTTGTTCATGCTACTGTCCCAAAAGGCCCCAGGAGCTTAGCCTTCCTCTGGCCGTCTTGAGACCATCAAGGGCCATGCCAAACTGTTGTGTCTGGTGGCTCCTGGAGCCTCTGGCCTCCCGGGCCCCAGGTTGCACTCCCATACCTCCATCAGGCTGTATGCTGTCCCCCAAGCCCAGAGCGCTCTGCTTAGCTCGGAATCTCCTCAAGTCTGTCTCAAACAGCATCCATTGGCTTTTGGGTCCACCTGCAAACCACAAGACCAAGACCCAGCCCACCAGAGCTCACCCAAGAGTGCAGTGACATGCTGCAGGCTTTCCCAGAAGAGGACATGTCTCAAGCTCTGGTTTAAACGTGTTATTTAACAAACACATATCTAGTGGCAGCTGTGTTCCAGCCCTTGGCCAGTATTTCCCTCAGGAACAATATATTTCATTTTTGTCTCCATCTCAATGCATGTCATGGCCATCTCCAAACACTTCTCACGTAGCGCAGGTTCACTGTGGGTACGGCGATTCTCAACTGCAGAAGCGGTCCTACAAGAGAAAGTGGAAGTGGATTCTGATCTGAAGATGTCTCTCAGGCAATTCTAATGACAAAGGACACCCTTCTTCAGCCTGAAAATCGCCACATTTCCCCAAATCAAAAGACCATTTTCAGGGAAAGGCATGAAGCTCTTCATTCATAAATGGAAAAGAATGAACCCTGAACCAGAGGCCACAAAACCTAGCTCTGCCTTGCTCTTGCTTTCCTCATGAAAAGCGTTTAAGAAAGCCCGAGCGCCTTTCAGGAGAAGCAGAAGATTCCAGCACCCGAGCAGAGCCCTCTGCCGCGCACGGCAGCACACCCAGGTCCTTGCTAAGAGGTATGGCGGGAAAAGCAAAGGAGGCACACATATGACGCCCCGATCGCCTCTCTTGCCCTCAGCGAGATCACACTGGGTGACTCCCAAGGGACTGGCTGAGGTGCTCACTGTCTCCTGAACGCAGAGGTTTTCGGCAGTCAGTGTGGCTTGCATTTCGCGCTCTCCTTCGACTCGGCCAGGCTCTCGTTCACGGAGGAACCAGAAGGGAGGGTGATTGCCCACGTGCATCAGTTGGATGGCGGCTCAGCCTGAGTGGCTACGCGGAAAGCCGCACCACGGGAAGGGAGAAAACTCAGGCTCCCGGGGGTGTTTGGCCTCCTGCACGATGACCTCACACACCGGGTCCTGCCTGCAAAGACACTGACCACTCCCAGCTAGGCCACTACAGGCCTTCCCATCTTTAGCGACGTTACTATTTACATTGATCTGAGTGCTTCAGTACACAGCAGGCTGCCTCTGCTCCTGGACTGAGAGTGCGCCTGTGGGAAGTCCGTTACGAGGAAGAGCACGGCAGAGGCCATTCTGTCGGCCCACTCAAGAAAGGAACGGTCAGGGGAAGAAGGACAGGCTGTGGAGCTCCACAGATGCGTGCTTGAGTCCGCCCAAAGCCACTCTTTAGCCAATGAGCTTTGGCAGTGTGTTTAGCTTCTCTATGACTCTGTTACCGATATCATCTACCTTATAAGGTTGTGGAAGCGAAACAGAAATGGTGTCACTGGGCACAGTGACCGGCACACAGCAAGGACTCCATGTGTCCCAGGAGAGGAGGAAGAGGAGCGGCAGCAGGTTCAGCAGCGGTAGCCCTCGACAGCAGTGGCCGTTGCCGTCGCTGCTGAACTCGGAGGAAGGGCCGTGTCCAGGCAGCATGAGAATCAGCTGAGGAGGAAGGCCAAGTTCACACCGAAGTCTCCCGTGCCCCTTCTTGGACTCGGAAGAAGCAAATCACCCAGGTCGGAAAGCCAGAGTTGCAGGGTGCAGAACCGCACTCGGGACTGTCTGACCCCAGAGCAAGAAGAGGCGCTTCCAAGAAGCTGAGGACGGCAAATGCCTTGATGTCGGAGCTTCAGCGCTCTGGTGTCTTCAGGCCTGAGACCAGCCGACTGGCATATAACTGCCAGGGCTTTTAAGATAATCAGACGGCGTGTTTTTCGCGATGCTTACCACATAAAAAATGCCAAGTAAAGGGCATCCATTGCCATGGTCATTTCATAAGGAAGAGGAAAGAATGCTTCTGGCACTCGAAAAGCAATGGGACCTCTAGGCACAGCAGGGCCGGTGTTGCCCACCTGAGGGTGAGTCAGCGGCCCAGGCTGGAGGGCTCAGGCCATTCCATTTGGGCCAGCTACTGCGCTGTGGCCAGAGGGAGGGAACCAGGTGTGGTCCTGGGGAGAGGCCAAAGGTCAAAGCCCGAGGGCTTTGTCGGAGCCTAAGCAAGCGTCCAGGACAAGGAGCCAGACGCAGGAAGGTGAGGGGTGAGCCAGGGGCAGCCTCTGGGGCGGGGCGGGGGGAGCAAAACCCATTCAACTCAGAGGCTGCCACCCGTGTGGACGTGTCGGGCTCCCTGCCCACGTGTGAGAGCTGTGCGGTGTAGGGGCGGCTGACAGCTTGAAGGCAGCGCAGTGTGGGTGGGGCCCTGGTGTCCCCATGGCAAAGGCAACAGTCCCTAGCCTGCGTCCTCAGGAAGGAGCGGTGGAAGCCAGACAGCCAGACAGCAAGGGCGGGGGAATCAGTGCCTGCTGTGTAGACAGGAAACCGGGCCCTGGAGGAGAGAATGCAGGAGGCACTCCAGGGTCCCTGAAACAGACAATGAGATGGGAGGGCTGTGGGAGACAGAGTTGTCGGCTCTTGACCTGTCTCCTACTGATCGCTCCCTCGAGGCATCTGTGACCAGGCAAGGAAGACTCATTTACTCCGTCATTTAATAAAGCCTTACTGAGTCATTACTCTGTCCTTCTAAGCCCTGGGGAGGCCACAAGGAAAAGACAGACGAGGTCCTTTTCCTCAAATCGCTTTTGTTGTGAGGGGAAGTGGGAGAAAGTGGGAGAAAGGACAGACGACAATTAAGCCAACAGGGGAAATCATTTCGGATGGGGAAGGTGCCATAAAGACGGTTAAGCGGGAGACGTGAGAGAAAAGACGGGACGGCGTTGGGAAAGCGCTAGAGAGAAGGCGGGTTGGGAGGTCACCCAGAAGATGATGGACGAACACCTGAATGACGGGAGGGACACACTCCATGCAGACTTGGAGGGGACACGTTCTCCCTCCTCCCAGGTCCCGGCGGCCAGTGCCAGGAGGCCAAGCAGAAAGTGCATCTCTGCGGCCTGCCTTTCCTTCTCAGATGGGTTCCCAGCCTGAAAATCGGCCTGGAAACGACGCGCCCGTGTGTCTCCTTCTTTATTCAGAGTGCAGCGAGTGTCCGCAGCGGGCTGCGTCCTGAGCTGGAGACGGGAGATGTGGTATAATGATGGACACGGGCATCTGGTCACAGGCCAAGGACGGGAGAGCAGGATTAAGACGACGGTTCACCCAAGCAGATCGAAATTACACCAGGGGTCACCTCCAGTTGTCAAGATGGGAAGCAGACGTCTTCAACAGACAAACGGATAGGCAAAGACTGTTACTTTCGCTGACCTGCCTATTGCGAGTCGGCAACGTGGTGCTGTGCACCGAAAACGTGCCGCTTCGTGTTGAGCGCTCTTTCCGCGAGAAAAGGAGGAACACTTGGGAGGGTTCAATGTATTTCCTATCTCTATTTTGGTGATAGTTCCATGGGTGTTTGTATACGTCTAAACCCGTCAGATTGTACATGCAGCTCTTGGTTTGTCGAGTATTTGCCAATAAAGCTGTTTTTAAAAAACTGAACTAGTGAGGGGTGTGTGTGTGCGTGTGTGCGCGCACTCATAAGTGTACTGTGTGTGAGTACGTTTATCCAGGTAAATGTATACCACAGGCTTACAAACACACACACAAAAAACGAAGTCTCAACATATATGAGAGGGGACTCAAAAAACACCAGAATTTACTTATAAAAAATTGTGTATTCTTACTTTTTTTTTTGAGTCGAAGTCTCACTGTGTCGACAGCCCAGGCTGGAGTGCAGGGGCACGCTCACAGCCACCACAGCCACAATCTGCTGGGCTCAGGCAATCCTTCCCCCTCAGCCTTCCAATTAGGTGGAATTACAGGCGTGCACTACCATGCCTGGCTGATTTTTTGATTTATTATAGAGATGAAGTCTTACCAATTTGCCCAGGTCAGTCTGGAACCCTAGACTCAGGCAATTCTCTCACCTCAGCCTCCCCAAAGGGGTTACAGGCTGGGATTGCGGGCTTCAATCACCACGCCCAGCCTTATTCTTTTTTTTTTTTTT